>NW_008338253.1:372782-398779 GCF_000622305.1 Nannospalax galili | reverse complement strand
TATAATCGGCCACATGCAATAGTCAGTACTCAAAATGTGATCTTATTCTCATCTCCTTAGACTGCAAAAGTTGCTGCCCCTGACTGGACATTTTTACACTGCTTGCCCAGAAAACCAGAAGAAGTGAATGATGAAGTGTTTTATTCTCCACGATCATTAGTGTTCCCAGAGGCAGAAAACAGAAAGTGGACTATCATGGTAAGCAAGGAAGGGGAGATGGAGTAGGGAAGAACTGTCTTCATGCTTCCAATGTGGCAGTCATACATTGGGGTAAAGAATAAACAACCAAGATTATCCATTTACACTGATTATTCCTATGGCATCTATAATTTTTTATTTTATATGCTCCTTAACTATTTTGTATGTGGGTGGTACATACTTTCTATGGTGTGCTAGTGAAGGTCAGAAGAGAACTTCTAGAGTCAGTTCTCTCATTCTAGCACATGGGTCCTGGGGGTCAAACTCATACCTTTAGGCTTGGTGGCAAGCACCTTTACCTGATGAGACATCTTGGTGGCCTGGCATCTATTTTTTGTTCAGAAAGTTCATGATAAATCATTATTCCTTACTATCATACATAATGGACTAAAATTGATCCCTTTCCAAATTCACCCATTTTAATCAAAATTCCCACTGCCCTGAGAACCAGCCACTATTTTCTGCCAACTATTATAAGTTGTAGAGTTTTTATTACTTTTTTTTCATTTGCTTCTGTTCAGAGAAACCCCTAATTCAGTATCTGATAAAAAATGGGCATTCAAAAATATTATTTCTTTCTTCCTCTCTCCCTCTTTCATTTTTTTCATGATAACTTAATCAAATAATTTTAGTTCTCTGAGTTGAGTTATACAGATCTATTTTTTTTTAGGTATAGAACATTTCCAAAATTCACGGCAAACTTCACTTCAGAAATTATTAGTCCCTTTCAGGTGAAGCCATTAGTCATCTTTATCAACAGTATTCTAAAAAATATTGACCTCAAGACTGCTTTGCAATGTTCTAGTGGAAAATTTCACTGGAAATTTGAATACTCACATGCTGTAAGTTAGCTCCACCATTTTGTTAAAATATTCTATTTATTATTTTTTCATATGTATGGATGTATTGCCTGCTTGTGTGTGAGTGCACAAGTAGTGAAATGCCTGCAGAGGTCAGGAGGGGGCATTGAATTCCTCTAGAACTGGATTTAAGGAGGGTTGTTAGCCACCATGTGGGTGCTGGGAATCAAACCCAAGTCCTCTGCAAGAGCAGTCAGTACTCTTAACTGCTGAGATGTCGCTCCAGGCCCCAGCTCTACCATTTTAAAGTCACTTAACTGTTATCAATTACTGTAATAACCAGAGTCTTAATTCGAAAAAAGAGTTCATTCTAGGTGGGTAAACAGAAAGAAGTTAATTAAAAGGCATTAAGAATCTCCAAGACTCTCTTGGGAGAGGTGATACACAGTGGATCATTATTAAATACCACAAAATCAAGGATATCACAGGCAGGAAAACTGCACCAATCACTGTGGATCTTTTACCATCTGAAACCTACTAACATAATCAACCACATCCTAGCACCTAGGGCTATTGAAACTAGATGCTGTACCACATTATAACTACACCAACTGAAACACAAACTTGTACTTGCACATGGAACAGAAGAATCAGTCTCCCAAAGAGTGGCTTCCTACTTTATATTGTTCACAGTAAATGTAGATTTTTAAATTTTTTTCTTTCTTTATTTTATGTGTAAAAGTGTTTTGCCTGCATATAAGTTCACCCGTGTTGTGCAAAGCTCACATAGGCCAGAAGAGGGCGTCAGATCCCTTGGAACTGGAGTACAGATGGTTCTTATCCATCATGTGGGAACTGGGGATTGAACCTGGATCCTCTGGAAGAACAGTCAGCTTAACTGCTGAGCTATCTCTTCAGCCACAGTAGATGTAGTTTAATAGCATTCCTATGCCATAACTGCAAAGAAAACTGGGAAATGCAATAATAGCTTCCCATCACTAGAGTAGAGTAAAGCATGCTGGAAAAAACTAGGTGCTAATATTTATTAGTCTACTAATGAGAATAGGAACAGTCTGAACATTAAATAATGTATGTGAAGAATTTAGCATAGAGCCTAAAACATTGTATATATTATAATAGTTAGCGTCATGTTTGTGTTCTTCAGTGTTGACCTGAAACTAATTTTGGCCAAAATGGCAGTTGCTATGACACCTAGACTTGTGCCTCTGAAGCTTTAATGTGCGTTTCAATTACCAAGGTATTTTGTTAAGTGAAAGATTGGACTGACTAGGACTGAGATGGGGCTGGAAATTTAGCATTTCTAACAAGAACCTAGGTAATTCAGGTGCCATTGTCATACGGACCACATTTTGAGTATTAAAGATTTAGATGACAAAAACAGAAAAATGGGAGTTCCCCGACCACACACCTCAGGAAAAGAGACACTGGAACATTTTCCCTCGAAACTGTTTTTTTTTTGTTTTTTTTTAACTGGAGGTCAATTGAAGCTGGAATGACAACCCAAGGGAATCTGCTATAGCAAGTTGTTGAAATTTAGTGGGTAAAGCAAAAAAAAAAAAAAAATTAAAATGTCAGATATGGAGAACATCTCTACTTGAAAACTTTTAGAGCTTATTAGACAACACTAAACTTTTTGTGCTTATTAGACAACATGTTTAAATTCAATTTATTTAAAAACTTAAACGTATAATGTACTCATATGAATGAAATGCTTACAAAAACACTCATATACACAGTGAAGCCTTACATCCCATTTTCCATCCATCTTCATTTTCCGTCCCCACTGATTTGAGATACTATTAATAGGAAAATATATATTTTAAATAAATCAAGAGGCAAAACTATGTTACATGAATATAGAGAGTCTAGAATACAAAGAATGCTCAACAGGTTGTGAGTAAACATTTTCTATGTATCATCTGGATCATTTTGGATAAAGTGTCCCAGTCTTCTTACTCATAAAAAGATGAGCACATTGAGTCCTAAAGATGACAAGTGAGGAATATAATTTAGGTCATTAATGTCATCAACAGGCTACTTGAAGTCCTATGTCGAGGAAGGTTCTGAGTCTGCTTGTGGTGTGGGACAGAACCAATGACACAACTGATTCATATGCCTGACACAGACACTTGGAAGTTGGTGATAAATGTGGTGTCTTCTTCATGTCTCTGAGTCAGTTGAGTGATTCAGAGACTCTTTGAGCTTGGTTCATTTCAGCAGCATACTTTGAACATCCAAACTGTGCCAGATCCTCCGTTAGGCATTGGAGAATTTAAAATGAAAATAAAAAGAAATAATTTGCAGTTTTCACACAGCCTGTACAATTCCTATGTCTAGAAGATTTTCAAGTATGAGATCTTATATATCACATATTTTATAGATAGCGAAATTATTCTTAGCTTATTTACAATGGCCTTTAGGCTCAGCACTGCTGTGATAGTTTTTATAGGATACACTAAATGGACAATAATCATTTACTTCTACAATTATTCTACCAGTACAGGAACCACTAGGCACATGGAACTTTTTGAAGTTAAATTAAACTTTAATAGACTGAAGATTCAATTCCTCAGTCAAACTAACTTCAAAACCCACATTAAATATTCAATTCTGACTGTAGCAAGTATCTGCCAGATTGGACAGCACAGGCAGCAGGTTTTCAGAACTGCGGAGAAGTTCCAGTGGACAACACTACTGTAAGGAATAATTTTATAATATGTAACTTCATTTAAAATAAGGATGGAAGGAAGAAGAAAAGACACTATGTGGCCTTCACTTCTAAGTCCAACAACAACTAACATGAGGTGTCCAACTGAGAGATTATATACAGCCTGTTCCTAAAGTGTCTAACAACTTTGAAACAAACGTGTAATCTTTCAGCACTCAGAGTAATTCTGTAAGGGTCCACACTAAGTGATTTCCCACGATTCTCTGCCCATCATTCTCCTAACCACATTTTTCTTACCAAAATGTACAACTCTTTGGATTCCTTTGTTTAAAAACAAAAACAAAAGTCACACTTTCCTTTCTACAAAGCTTGTTTTTTGTGTTTTTCAGTGGCTAGTAAGAAAACAATGTTTAACAAAACTCCAGGCAGATTATTTTTTTTCTTTAGTGCTGAAGGAAAAATAATTATTTTTTATTCTGGTGCTAAAGTGTCCTAAAGGGACTCTGTAAAAATGCTTAGACTTCAAAGTGCTAGGGTCTAGATTGTCCTTAGTCATGTTACGCCACTGCAAATGGAAGTTGAAGTTTTTTATTCCTCTCCAAGCTAAGATTGCCAGATAAAATACAAGACACCCAGTTAAATTTGAATTTTAGATGAACAATGCAGTTTTAAACATAAGTATGTTCCATGCCACATGTAGAACATACTTATGGTAAAAAGATATTTATCTGACATCTCTATGTAACTACATTTTCTTATTGAACTCAGTCTGGCAACCTTACCCATTACTAAGTTTTTGACTTGACGATAAGCTTACCATGTTGAAAGACCATGAACTGCAAAGTAAAGCCTGTGACGCAGATCTAGAAACTCATTTTTTTTAAAAAGCCTTAACAGTTCTATACCTGGTATATGTTTTAAAAAGTATTTTGGGGGCGGGACTGGAAAGATGACTCAGCAGTTAAGAGCACCAGCTGCTCTTGTGGAGGACCCAGATTGATTCCCAGCACCCACATAGCCACTAAAAACCATCTGTAACTCCAGTTTCAGGGGATCCAAGACCTTCTTCTGACCTCCTCGGACACTGCACGACATGGGCGCACTTACACACATGCAGGCAATACACTCAAACACATAAAATGAATGATAAATTTAAGAAAAAAAATATTATAGGGGCTGGAGAGATGGCTCAGTGGTTAAGAGCAGAGGCTGCTCTTGCAGAAGACCAGGGTTCAATCCCGAACACCCACATGAAGGCTAACAAGCATCTGTAACCCCATTTCCAGGGGATACAGCACCCTCTTTGACCTGCGTGGGCACTGCTTGCCATGGGTGCACTTACATACATGCAGGCAATATACTAAAACATATAAAATAAAAATAAATAAACTTATAAAAATATTTTGTGTATTTTTATTTTATGTGTATGAGTGCTTTTTCCCACATGTATGTAAGTACATCACATATGTGCAGTGCTCCCGGGAACCAGAAGAGGGTTGGGATTCTCTGGAACTGGAGTTACAGAAGGCCACCATGTGAGTGCTGGGAACCCAACATGATTCTTCTGCAAGACCAAGTGCTCTCATCTGCTGAGCCAACTCCTTAGCACCCTGGTGTATGTTTTTAATCTCAGAGTCTGATCTCCCTAGGTTCTTCTTGCTATCCTTGACCTCATCTTCAATATCACCCTTTACCATGGTCTTCTTAGGCTATATACTCTTGGTTTTCTAGACTCCTTTATCCTCTTTAAATTTTTGTATTTTAAAAGTAGCCCCTGGTATTTCATATTTGTTTCTCTATTACTTGTTTCCCACACTGAAATGAAAAAAGGCATCATTCATATAAGAGCAGTAATCTTGTCTGTGATGTTTTACATTGTGCCAAGAAGAGTACTTCCAGTGTATCCTTAACATGTTAATGCATTTTGAAACCTAAAGTCAATATATGTTACTAGTTTTAGTACATAGCCTTTGAGAAAAGGGTTCAAATCCTGTTTTCCTGTGTGAACTTGGGCAAGTTCCTTAACTTCATTAAACAAAATTTACTTATATGAAAAATGAGGATAAAAATAGAAACAAAGTCATATGGTCTTGAGGATTCAGTGAGATAAGAATCACCTGAGCATAGAGGTGAGATTCCTGGGCTAAGCAGGTGCTGATCCACCCTTACCATCAACCACTCAGAAGAACTACATCTCAGTTTCATTGCTTGTAGTTCACATCTCTTATCATGTCATACAGTAGGAAAGGCATTAAAATGGCATGATGGACAGAAACCACTCATCACACATGGGTAACTGTTTTAAAAGTCCATTTTGGGGGCTGAAGTTAAGAGTGTATACTGCTCTTGCAGAGGATGTGAGTAAAGTTCCCAGCACCCATGTCAAGGAACTCACAACCACCTGTTAATTCCAGCTCTAGGGAATCCAGTGACCTCTCCTAGTTTCTGAGGGTACTTGCACTAAAATGCATACACACACACACACACACACACACACACACACACACACAGAGACAGAGAGAGAGACATACATACAGAGACACACACACAAAACTAAAACTAAAATAAGATCTTTAAAAATATATCCAGTGAACATCTTTGAAATATAAGTTTTGCATTTCTGTTGTAGCCTATTGACATTCGTACAGTATGGTTGATGCAAGAGAATATACCTCAGAGGCAATAAAATTATCTCTTAAGAACAGAATCAGAGAAATTGGATTCAAACCCACTTCTGTACTATCTGCTATTACAAGGACTGATTCCTTCATTTGCAAGTGATAATGACAGAAACCATCTTAGGTCATTGCATTAAATGAGATAATGCATGAGTACTTCTTTCTGGTTCACCCAAATATCTAACCCAGTGCCTGGCAAATATTTTTGACTGACACATAAAAAGTCTTTAGTATACTGTCCAGATTCCAGTACACATTCAATATGTACACACATTGAGAAACTTATACATATTGAGAAACAACATTGCTGCTTCTGATATTATTTCTACTGTCCTAGTGTGGATACCATGAAGAGTAAAGTGAAGTAACTACGTGTGGCTTGACAGCCCAAGGGAAAGTCACACTCTTCTTGTCTATAAAGTTAATGCTCTTTTCTTTTAAAAATACTGTATTTATTTTCATTTTACTTGTATGAGTGTATTGGTTGCATGTATGTAAGTTTACCCATGTGGTGCATTGTGCATGGAGGTCAGAAGAGGGCATCGGATCCCCTGGAACTGGAGTTACACACGATTGTTAGCTGCCGTGTGGGTTCTGGGAACCGAACCCAGGTCCTCTACAAGAGCAGCCAGGGCTCTTAACCCACTGAGTCATTTCTCCAGCCTCTTAATGCTCTATTCGAGATGGCAAGAACTGAGAAAGCAGGCATTATTCATTATCCTGAATAGTTTACATTTATTACATTACATCTGACTTATTCTACACTTCTCTAAGTCGCAAGTGGACAACCACAGTGTAAACTAGGATAGGAAGGATTATTTTTATCTGAAACCAACCAGTACCTGTGTTCCAATTTATGATGAAAACCCAATCATGGTGAGCAACATAGCATCCCATTTTAGCTTTATGACCTGGAATGAATCCTAAGTAAGCAAACTGTGTATGCATGTATTTGGATCTGTCGAATCCCTCAGGACCTTCATTTAGCCAAACAAAAATAAATATCAGTTGATATCTCTTCCCTTATCATTGCCTTGAAAAAACACTTTTTAACTCTAGGCCTGAAAAACTGAAACATAATTCTATTTCCTTAGGCCTCAAGGCAGACTGTTGCTAATGTTTATCCATTTCTTTCTCTCTATCTTTCTTTGTTGCGTCATCCCAGGCTGTCATGGTGTCCCTGCTGACAGATTACTCACCTACGCTCCAGAAGCCAAAGTTTTGATGCTGTGATGCTTGTCAAGATGAAAACAATGTACTCTAGCTACAGAATGAGTCAGGTTATGGGGAAAAGAGAAGAATTTAAGATATTAAAAAATCTGTACTACATCACATGAATAACTGTCTGGTATGGCTTTGTCATTGTGAGAACTTCTCGAAGCCCTTCGAGTGCTGAGGCTCTGCAATACTTGGCTTGACTTGATTTAAACTCTCTTGAACTCACAATTTCTAAATTTACAATTGGATATTATATTAATTAGCATATATATTTGCTTCATCTAAACATAATATAATGCATAATATCTAAGCCATTAAATACAATCTATGCTCATTACCTTAATAAATGATTGCTTCTGCTAATTTCCCAGGCACTCAGCTGTTAGTAGATATTTGGACTATGTTCATGTGCCTTAGGACCAAAGAGGGAGTCTAACGCTATACATTCAGCAAATAGGGCACAGTATTCAGGCCTGTAAGAAAGACATTCATTTACAGAGACTGATGATGAAATTCTCAAAAAACAATTACTTGCCCATACTGAACTATTTTTCCAATCATTTAAGGGAAAGGAAAAGAGTCAGGAGCATGCATCTCTCTGTATAATGAATAGTTATTACAAGTGGAAAGCAGCCTTTGTTGGCAAGTGGTGAAGCCACAGGTACCCATCTAGGAATGTGGTATCTTATTCCTAATTCTATTTTTTCCAATAGAAGCAATTTAATTTCTTCACTCTATACTTATCATGAACCTACTCTCTCTCTCTCTCACACACACACACACACATCTATTACTTGAACGTTTCAGTTTGTGTGTGTGTGTGTGTGTGTGTGTGTGTGTGTGTCTTTGTTTCAGGATTATCACAATTCGAACTGCTGAATTATGCTATAATTCAAAGTAGATTTCTCTTGTGAATTGCCGAAATTTGTATTGTTGGATTAGTGTGCTGTACTTTGCAATGTTTTTATTTGAAATGTTAAATGACAAAGGTGGAACATTTTAAAAATAACACATTTTATACAGGGCTTACTAAGGTAATTTCCTTTATGTTTAAAGTCTACTACTTAAAAAACATGTTTCCAGTCAGTTTGACTGATGACATTCCTTAACAAACCTTTATGGCTTGAATGAATAAGCAATAGATGAATCAAAATTGGATTTACAATGAAGATGCAATAAGTGTATTTGTGGGAGAGGCTTATGATATTACAGTAAAAATAAATTTTCCCAAAAAATGCTAAAGGTGACTTTCACATCTATAGGAGTTTACTGGAAGTACTTTAAAAAAGAGAGTAGGGCTTAGTAATATATTTTCTTTCAGCGAAGAATATCGGAATGATTCAGTCAGCAAGTGCTACATCGATTATGAAAGTTCACCCCCAACCTACCAATGCTAAAATTAGTAGGGCAATGGGACTGTCTCAGTTGGTAAAGTGCCTGCCCCACAAACATGAAGACCTGAGTTCAGATCCCCAGCATCCATGTAAAATAGCTGTGTGTCTCTGTAACCTTATCAGGGCATGAAGTGTCAGGGTGTGGAGACAGGCTGATATCTAGAGCTTGCTAAACAGCCAGTGTAGCCAATTTGTGAGCACGGGGTCCACTGAGAAACCCTATCTCAGAAGATAAAATACAGTATCCTTCCAAGTACCAAATGGTCCCCACGATAATGGCTCTCATAATTTTTCTCATTATTTATTGAGCTAAATATATGGTCTAGTGTTCTTACCTAAACCAGAGAAAATTGTCTTTTTTTGCCAATAATGTAGCCAGCCTTTCTTCAAAGTTCTCCAAGCTTTCTTCTTCACACAATTTAACTTCTGTTTCAAACAAAACTGGAAGTAATTGTTAGCTTTTAAAACTGCCTTATGAGAAAACATTATTTATATCATCACCAAAAAAGAAAACAGTAGAGGAAGTTTGGCCTTAAGTTTTTTAAAAATATTTTTGTCTTATTTTTCTTACGCTTTTCTCCCTGATTCCCTTTTTATGTAGCTATTGCAACTTCAGAAATTAACAAATTATCCTGTGACCCTTGGGTCCCTGGAGTATATAATAAATCTTACACATTTAATTAACGAACCAGCCAAAGAGTTATTTTCTTATAGGCTTTCTCCATGGAACACTGGGACTAGAAATCACAAGTGATTACACTGCAATATTTTCCATGATGGGAAAGAATGATCAATTGGGGCTTTTGGGCTTAATTTCTAGATACTTTAGGAATAAATAATTTATTGTCAGATGTCCTAAGGTATGTTCTACTAATGATTTGACTATTGTAAAAACCCATGAAAGACAGAACTTCCCAGAGGATCAACATGTGATGCCTTGTTATACTTCCTATGCATGTATGTTAGTTCCTTTTTGCATCATTGTGACAAAATCCCTGAAAGAGGCAGTTTAAAAGAAGAAGGATTTGCTTTGGTTCACTTTCAGAAGCTATGGTGTGGAAAGGCAGAGCAGAAGGCCCAGTCTGTGGTGGCAAAAAGTTGTAGTCTATTAACATCTTCACAGTTTAGGAAGCAGAGAGTAGAGCCAGGCTATCATCCTCAAAGACCTTGTGATGGTTAGTTTTTGTCAACTTGGCATAAACTACAGATAATGGGGAAGACAGAACTTCATTTGAGGAATCTTCTCCATCACATTGGCCTATGTCTATGTCTGTGGGATACTTTCTTAATTAGTAATTGATGCAGGAGGGCCCAGATTACTGTGGGTGGTGCCACTCCTGCACAGGTGGGCCAGGGCTGTGTGAGGAGGGTAACTGAGCAGGAAGTAAAGTCAGCAAAGCAGCATTCCCCTATGCTCTCTGCTTCAGTTCGTGCTTCCCGGTTCCTGCCTTGAATTGCTGCCCTGACTTCCCTCAATGATGAACTGTCACTTGGAAGTATAAGATGGAAATAAACCCTTCCCTCCCCGAGTTGTTTTTGGTCAAAGTGTTTGAATCACAACAATAAAAAGCAAACTAGATCAGATCTAACACCAGTGACCCACCTCTACCAGTCAACCTTCCTATCCTGTATGTCCCATAGCATTCAAAACAGCCCCACCAACTAGAGACTAAATATCAAACACATGCACTTGTGGAGAGATATTTCTTATCTAAACTATAATAAGACATAATCTTAGAACTTTAGTTAACATGGCAGAGTTCCTTGTCCAATGGCCAAGTTCCAGGGCAAGTCTTCTCACATGGGAAATATGGGTAGAGAATGTATATGGGGGAAGATATCCAGGACATATCCCTTCGGGAACTTTTTGTCTTACACTTTCTCATTAGTGATTTGTTACAGAGATGGTTAAGCCACACCTTGAGACATAGCATGTCTCAGAAGTTCTTCAGGATTGATGTATTTTGACAAATCTGAAGGGTCATATTGAATAATGGAAGATTAGTCTCATGCAATGACCAGGCTCGTACAACCAGGAATGGAATACATTGCTGTGCAAGTGGCACCCTGTGCAAAGATCACAAGTGAAAAACAGGAGTAAAGGCTGAGACCTGAACTGCAGTTACCAAGTCTTGTGTTCCCTTATAGGCATTTCAGCCAGGAAGAGTGCCCTTTTTTTGTAACATGTCACCTCAGCGGGGACACTCTTCAGTATTTCAAAAGCCTGAATGGAAAATTTGTTTTAAATCATATAACAGTCTGGTGTCAGCTGGTAAATAGGTCAGCCATCAACAGTTCACATCAGGAATATGTTCAATATCACCTTGTACTTGAGGCCAATATACATAGAGACAATGCAGCAATAGTTTTAATGCATTTCCTCATTTTGTGCTCCATTCCTTAAGACCACATAGTAGAAATTATGGTATTTGATGGTTCTGTGTGGTGTGTTGCATGACAAAGATCATTGAAATAGGGATTTTGTAGTTCTGTAATGTTGTAAAGAAATTATTTTAAATTATCAAGAATAATTAATATGAACTATTAGTAAAAGAACTATAGTCACATCAAATAGTAGGGAGATCCCTATCATTGGTTAAAACTTTCCAGTTTTATTAATACCTGTTTTTTCTCAGTAATACTAGATTTAGTTTCTAATCAATGCTTTTGTGATACTCATCCTTAGAGGAAATGTGAGCATAACAACTCTTTTCTGGAACAAAGCTATTGGGAAAACGAAGCTTTTAAATGTTATAGGGAGATGTATAGATGGCTCAGCAATTAAAAACACTTGCTGCTCTTCCACTGGACCCACATTTGGCTCCTAGAGACCACACAGTGGCTCACAGTCACATATAAGTTCTCCAAGTCTCTGAGCATCTGAGGGCATCTCTGGTCTCTGAGGGCACTTGCATTCATGTGCACATACCCACACATAAACACACACACACACACACACACACACACACACAAACACACACACACTATTTAAAAATAAAACAAATTAAAAATAAAACGAAATGGAACAGCATTTAAAAGTAATTGAGGCTATACCTTCACTTTACAGAAGAAAAAAGCTAATAACAGTAATGTTCCTAAGATATAAAATATATCCAACCAAGAGAACTAATTCTTGGGTTTAGCATTCCTCTACAAAGTATTTAGGATATAGTCACTTGACTTGATTTACCCATACATGTAATGGAGAATCGGAAGCTGGCTGGTCCAGAGCTATGGTTCTGTGGAGTCAGGGAATAGAAAGGAGTGTTCCTAAATGAGACAGTGATGATACTGGTATCTAGAAGTAGAAACAGAGTCACAAAAACACCCATGCAGTAGATGTTGGTGGTATCTCATCTGGACCCCTTTTGCCTGGATTTTCCACTCCCCTCCCTCCTCCCCACCTGCTGTTATCATTCTGTGGATGATTCACAGCTGCCCACTTCTCTGAAAGGCTGCTCTCAGGATTCAGAAACTACTCTTAGCCAAGTCACACTTACTGCAATCCTCATGCATAGCTTCCCCTCACTGCTCTAATCTGCTTTCCTTCTTCTGAGAATGCTTCCTCAATAAATCACTTGCACAGGAATCCCCAACAAAGGCTCAGCTTCTAGCCTTACATCTGATCTAAGATGTATGCGAATAAGATTTTGGGGGGTAGGGGGAGTAGGTGGGAGGATCTATGCTACTCAGTTTTCCAGCATCAAGGGGAAGTAGGGAGGTAAAAGAGGCCATTAGACAAATACTGAAGAGCTTGTATAGAGCAATAAACCCTTTCCATTATCAGGAACACAGCTTGGTATTCTGAATATTAGAAATAACAAATATTTTCTTATCACACGTTCAAATTCACAGCAAGAAACTTATCACCTAGATGGCATAGAAGCAAGAGAAGTCTGCTTTCACCACAGAAAAGGAGACCTATGTTAACTGACATAATCTGATTTATTTATTTGATGAACACTGCCATAGATAAGCAACCCTCATCTGTTTAATGGGTCTGCACTTTGCTGTAGCTTTCTGAGACAGTGCTGGAATACTTCATTTGTTCTCCAACTTTATGGTACAGAAGAAGCCCCTGGAGGCATTGATAACATACATTGCTTAGACTCATTTGCAAGCTTCTGATTCAGCTCTTCTGGCATGAAGCCCGAGACTTGGCGTATACAAGTTTCCAGGGATGTTGGTGCTGCTGTTCCAGGGACCACAGTTTGAGCGTCACTAGTCTGAGTGATTCAGACAATTTATATAAGTTGTTTTCATCAGCACAACCACGAAGTATAACCATTAATTATTAAACACAGTCCACATATCTGACTATTGCTTTGGAGTAGTTGAGGCCTGGGACTCACCCTTCTTTTTCTATAAAATAGCTTTCGAAACCTGCTCTCATTATATACGAAATTAAATAATAATGTTCACCTCACAGGGTTATTGTGTAGATTAAATGAAGTAACATATTTGCTCCAGAACTAATGCTAAGTAACTATTGGCCACCTTTTAATCATTCAAACATTTCTAAGACTTACATATTTTTTTATCCTTTTGTAAAAGTATGTGCCCCATCATAAGAAAGATATTAAGTACAACAGTTGATATAAACAAATGTACAGAGAATAAGCTCACTAGAAAATAAACCTTTAAATATTGAGAAACGAATACAAATTCATGTCATTTGAAATTTCTATTGAAAGCTTGTTTTGTTTTGGGGAAGAAGAGTCAGTTGGTTTCTTGGAGGTAACAGCTTTGCTTGCTTCCTTGTTTTCTAGGAAGTTGCCTGGCAAATGACCAGATCAGAATGATCATAGCTAGGCAGTCATTTCTTCCAAGTAAAACAGGGATTCTATTGAAAAAAAATGTGGCTTGTTCAATACACAAGTCAAAAAATTGCAGAAATGAATTTTTCAGCATAAACATCATACTCTTTTATGCAGCAGAAAGTCTTAATGCGCACTTTAAATTTCAACACAAAGAATATTAAAAAGATGTGTACTCAAAGGCTGAAATTCAACACTAATACATTTTGCCCCTTCATGAAGGATATTTTAAAGTGAACCTAGCTTTTCTGTGCGCCTCTGTGTGATTGTGAAGAATATAATGACTCTTGGTTATACAACCTTGATTTACGCTAAGGTGTAAGCAATTTCATGCACCATGCTTTTTCTACTCTTCACTGATATGGCAAGTCCAGAGACTACCCTTGTGAAACATGGCACTATAAGCCTTCTGGCATCCCAAGAAGCCAGATGAGCAGAATTCTGGAAAGCCCATTCCTGATTAAACATGAACCACTAACCCCCTTCTGCTTTTATCTTCCCAAAACATTCTGGTGGAAATCAAAGTTTGTGATTCATGGCTACAAAACAAGTCCTACTAATCTAATCTTTATAGTTCTGGGCTTGTACCAGGTATCGTGTTAAGCTCCAGGAAAACAATAATTGACAGGAAACATCTGATCCTTGTTCTCATGTTGTTTGTAGTCTAGGGGCTGGGACGGACAACATGAGATTAGATGTTGTGAAAAGCACTATGTGGGAAATATACCATAGGAAATGGAGGGATAAAAGGAAAAGTGCACCTTTGGATTAGTAGTTCTCAAATTTCAGTGGTTATCAGAATCACTTGGAAAGCTAATAAAGAATGCAGAAGCTCTGGTTTATGGAAAAAGCAAGTGGCTAGGCCTCTGTGTTTTTACAAGAGTTTCCCAAAATTTTAGTAGCACTACTTTAAATGTAGTACACACAGCAATTAACACAAAGAAAACTGTGTCTGAAGTAATGAAAAGAATAGGAGAATCAAGGATTCTCGTTGAATTTGGATCACATTTGCTAGCGGTGATGCTGTTTTTCTGCTAACGGCTTGCCTGTAGGACTGATAAGTTCGTTAGCTTATTCCATTTCTTATTGCAGAAAATATTTTATCATCAATTAAGTTAACAGCTGCAGGTTCCTTCAGCAGACATTTTATGAGCTGAAATGGTTATATTGTTTCTTCTATTTATAAATTTTATCATGGAATATTCCACTGAAGGCTTTAACTCTTTAACAAGGGACAGTTCTATAGCTTTACAAAACGTTTGTGCTAACTGGATATTTTGCCACACTATATTTTACCATGGTCAGTAGAATATAAATGTTCTGTGAAATTCACTTCATTGTCTTCTTAAGAAGTTAACAAAGCAGCATGACACTTTGAATTAATTCTCAAACTACTTGTGATAATAAGATTATCTCCCCTCAAGGCTTTTCATTAAACATAATTGAAAAAATTACATTTCTTTAACTAAAGTCAATAAAAGAAATCAAGGTATTTAACTTCTGATTCCCATATAATTAAGTGAAGAATGTAGAGGAAGAGAATT
This sequence comes from Nannospalax galili, assembly GCF_000622305.1. NCBI lineage: Eukaryota > Metazoa > Chordata > Mammalia > Rodentia > Spalacidae > Nannospalax > Nannospalax galili. The sequence continues at coordinate 383,441 of NW_008338253.1, read as the reverse complement.
CCAGCAGGAGAGAACAGTGAAGATTGGACTTTACGCAGAAGAACGGCTTGTATTCTTCAAGGAACTGAGAAGACAGGATTGTGAAAGTTCAGTGAGAAAGGAAGGAAGGGAGAGAAGAGCACAGGGCCTCTCTGGAAAGTTTGGCAGGGGTTATACCATGTTGACCTTTGAAGTTAAAGCAATAAGTTAGGTTTTTATTCTTCGTTCAATAAGAGAACATTGACCAGGCCTATCCATTAGGAGTATTCCGTGAAGATAACTGTGAGTCAAGAGTATCATAAAATTAAGTAGTCACTGTACATTAATACAGCAAACGCTGAATAAAGTATTGATTTCTTAACTGTGCAGTTGATATGACTTAGTCTTGAATTTTACTCAACTGTTGACACACCAAACCAGCAAAACAAATTAGCATTTCCACAGCTTTAAACTAAGAAGCAAATATCTGACCAAGTTTGAGCCAGGAAAGAACCTTGGTGGGTTTGCCCATAAAGAGTACCCTGGAGGACAGTCAATGTTGATAGAGCTAATGTTTTACTGGTTCCCGTTTCACTTCATCTTAGTTCTCCATTGTTAATTTTTATCTTGTCTTAGTTTCTTTTCCCATTGCTATGATAAAATTCTCTGACAAAAGCAACTTCAGAGATAAAGGTTCACTTTTAACTCACCGTTCAAAGTATAGCCCACCCTGAGGAGGAAGTCAGGCAGCAGGAGCTTGAAGCAGCTGGTGACAGCACATCCACAATCAGGAAACAGAATGGTAAGGCATGCTTGTGCTCAGCTCACGTTTTTCATTTTATATGAGACTAACGTGCTGCCTACTGGGCTAAGGCACTGCTTTCTCCATTTTATATGGTGCAGGATCCCCTGTCGAAGAAGGAACGGTCCAACCAAAATTAAGATGAGTCTTCCCACATCAGTTAATGTCATTAAAATATTCCCCCACAGGCATTCCCAGAAGCCCATGTTCCAGGACAGTCCTGTCAAGTTGACAATTCAAACCAAGCACCACATACCCTTCTCTGTGTCTTTGTACTCACCTTTCTGTTAGGATTTCAACACAGTGAATGGCCCTCTGATTTCCTTAGGACAACTGAAAATTTAGATCCCCCTTTAAGAACAAGACAGTCCAGATGATGAAAATGCAAACTATTCAAATTGTACCTCACCTCTTACTGGTGTGATGATCTTGGCTAAGACCTATAGGCTCATATGCATCACCTGTAAATCGTGAAAATAATAGTACTTACATGTAGAAATAAGTTTGCAAATTCAGGAAAAATACTTAGAGCTTCCCCTGCTACATAGTACAAGCTAAAATAATTAAGACTGTATCTTTCATTTCTTACTTAAATTTTCATGTTTAATGTACTATATTTGGGGCCTTTTCAACTTAAGGAGTATGTCATTTATTTTCACATATATTTTGTCACCTTTCATTATGTTATCACTCTGTAAATATTTGCATTGTGATTGGTACCACTTGGAAATGTGATGAGACTTAAGGGGGGTGGGAATTAACACCTTTAAGGCTGACAAGGAAATCCCTTAAGTTTGTGGGTGAATGTAACTCAGTCACTGAAGAACTAGCAAAATTTGGATAGGCAATGAAAGAGGCATGCAAGTTGGCAGGAATGTGAGCAAATAAGTGAGATGAGAATGTGCGTAGCTTGTTTGATGATCAGCAGGTATTCCATACTGTGCAATTAGAGGACTTGTGTGTGGAAGAATTTGGAAAAGTTTGTTAGCACTTAAGAAAGGAGTATTGTTATCAGCAGACTACTAGGTTTTGGATGTTTCCTATAGGCTTCGGCCTATGAGAAATGCATAATAAGATGCAATAGTAAAAATAAAAATAATAACAAATAAAGTTACAGCATCAAGACCGATCTGGTGATATACTTACATTCATTTGGGAGCCCAGTCTTTCGTCTAGTTTATTTCTTGAATTAGGATGGCACGCATGGAAGTGGAAGACTAGGCCAGAGGAAAGGGGGAGGACTCTGCAACTGCATCCAAAAGACAAGGCAAGAAATAAACACTGAAATTGAAATCATGGTGAGGAAAATAAAAGCAGCTTGCTTCACTTCTTTGCCTCAACAATTTTGTATTCAAAGCAGCATGAGTAAAATGTATGATAAGTATTTGATTCTTGCTTCAGAGAAATGAAAAGAACTTAAGCAAGATTCTTGGTGTAAAGTACAGAAATGGAAACCGATACTGAATCCCTTATGCCACTTAACTAGCAGGAGGAAAGCAACAGATTAATGTTTGTCCCTTTCTAAATAAAGCATTATAAATGAATCAAGATAGTCTGTTAAACACTTGAATGATTAGGACTTAACATGTATGGCAGAGTGCATAGGTTTCGGTTGGGAGATGAGGGAGGAATATATAGGGGAGGGAGTCTGGATTTGAGTAGGAAATGTATGAAATCTAAAATCCCAATAAAAAATATGAAAAAAGATAGTTTGTTAGAGTGAGTATAGATAGCTAAGAGACATGATAAAGAAAACAATCTACCTAGATTTCTTGTCTTCAAATTTGACTTATGGATTAACATATCAAACAAACATCTGCTCATGTGTCTGCCAATAGAACAGGAAGGAGAACACTTATAATTATTAATAGCTCTCCTGTCCTTCCTATTCCATTGGTAAGAACTCAATAACAACATAAATTTATTTAGGTAAGCATCTGTTCCTCTGACCTGACGAAAGTCAAGTTCTTTCATAAGCTAACTATTAATTATTTAAATGCCACTAGGAAGAAATTACAGATATTTAAATGAGAGCAGACAGTTGTTATAAGTGATAAATACATGATCCATTCTTTCCTCTAGTTCTAACCTTTTCTCTGGTCCTTGAAGTGACTATTTCCCTCCTTGAAGCACTCAGTTTTGGCCATAGACCTAACTTTTGGTTTCCAGGGATCGCTTCCAATGGCTTTACCCAAGGACTTTGTAATTATAAAGCACTTGTGTTATTTCCATAAGCCCTCTTCCAAAGAACTAAGAATGTCTTAAGGTATATTCAATAAAATGAATTCACATCACACCCTCCCTTATGCAGCAGGATGAACCTAGCCCAAGTTAAGATGTTCTCAGGGTGCTTCCTTGCTAACTCATCTTGACCCAGTTAATCTTGCTCAGAAGAAGTGGGGAATCCCCAACACCATGACTAAAATCTAAAGAAATTATAATTCCCACTGTCTAAGGAACAACTAAAAGTCTTACTCTTTACTGATGGAAATTTAAACTACCACAACCACTTTGCAGAACTATTTGTCAAAATCTAGCAAAGCTAAACATATATATGCTCCATGATCCAGTTATTGCACCTAATTTGGCTGGTGGTTATATGAATATATGTAAGAAATTACTGAACTGTTCCCTTAACATTTCTGTGTTTGGGAGTACATAAATTTTATCTCAGTTAAAGATATAAAAAATAACTATGTGTGTAAACACTAATGAAGGTACAGAAATCCAAAATAGGAAATAAATGAGTAGTCACCAAAGTCATCCTTGGGCTGGTTTCAGAAATGTGCTCCACTGCCCTGCTTCATCTGAGTTGCCTATCAAAGTGGATTTATAATTTAAATTATCATGTTTAAAAAATTGGGTATCTTTTTGTAAGAGTGATTTCTGAACCTTCTGCAATTGATCGTTTCACCACAGTTTTGCTCTAGTGAACATCAAGAACACAAGGAGAGTGCAAAATTGAAAATCCTCTACTGTTTCCTACTCCTAGGAAATTGGCAAAGAACAAATTTCATTAATAATAAACAATAACTGATGTGGTGGCAAATGCCTTTAATCCCAGCCCTAAGGAGGCAGAGGCAGGCGGATCTCTGTGAGTTCGAGGCCAGCCTGGTCTACATAGCAAGTTCCAAGCCAGCTGTGGTTACAGGGAGACCCTGTCTCCAAAAAAACGAAACTATGAAAATACGTTTTTTTAAAAAGAAAATTATCTCTTAAAATGGGACTGAGTAGACAATTTTGTTTGATATCCATTCAACATATTTCAATTTCCAGCAATATATATGGATGTTGCTATTCCTTATATTAAATATAGTCCCTCCCCCTTTAATAAAATAGCTATTCATATTTTTAAAAATATTTTATTTTTTATCATTTTATGTGTGTAACTGTATTGCCTGCATGTGTGTAAGTGCACCCGTGTTGTACAATGCCTAGGGAGAACAGAAGAAAATGTTGGATCCCCTAGAACTTGAGTTACAGATGATTATTAGCTGCTGTGTGGGTGCTGGGGTTCGATCCCTGGTCTTCTGCAAGAGCAACCAGTGCTCTTAACCACTGAATCATCTCTCCAGCCCAGCTATTCACATTTTTGAAGACTATCTTAATACATCTTCCTACTGTAGCAAAGTACCACGGATTGGGTATTATATTTTCTACAGTTCTGGAATGTAGAAATCCAAGATAAAGGCACCAGTATATTGACACTTCCTCTTTTCTCTAAAACTAGTGCCTGTTGCTATGTCAGCACATAGAAGAAGGCAGAAAAGCAAAGAGGAAGGATGCTGTCTGAATCCTTTTCTATAAGGGAATGGAGCCCATTTGTGGGGGAAAGAGTCTTCATAACCCAGTCACTTGCTAAAGCCTTCACCCTCTAACAAAGTCAGTTTCGGGTTTAAGGTAAAACATACACATTTTGAAATAGCACATACATTCAAACTGCATGAGGAATTGATAGTGGTTTTGGAAGATGTGTATCTTTCAGACAAAATCTCATAGCAGTCTCTTCTTGCCGAATGAGATCAGCAATAGACTGTGAAAACAGTTTCTTAGCCTCCATAGTATTTATAAATACTCTAAAGGGGCTCTATACACCCAGTGATATTACATATGGCATATATGTGTACATATTAATATTTAATTACATATATTAGCTACTTTTCTGTGAAGGGAATCAAAGCTTTTGTGGAAGCCATGAAAACATACCTCTCAGATATATTCCAACATTAGTAAGTGATTTATGACACTAGCACTCTGAAATTCAGAGAAGACCACACTTCTGACAGTCTGCTCCCTGCCAATAATGCAGGAATTGCCTACTAGTCTGACTTAAGAACTCCCTGACAGCCTTGCTGAACTCTTTAAGAACTAGACTTCAGTCTAGGATGTTTCCACTCAAACTTTCTGTCTCTTCTTTCTATTTTACCACGCTTTTTCTTTCAGATTTGCTTTGAGGCATCCAGTTTCACCTGGTTACATGCCAACTCACCTCATAGGCACTGTCTCTATTAAGTCATTTGCATGGCTAATCCTACTGTAGTGTCTACTTCATGGCAAATGTATACTAAACAAGTAGTACCAGCAGTGGTCTGAGAATATATGCAGTAGGATGTGGAGCTTGGTCTCAGGCATTCACTGTCCAGGTGAAGGGGATATTGTACTGGCTGATAGCTGGGACACATCTAGTTCCTGGCACAAAATTGTGGCTCACTTAAAAGGCTTCATTGATGGCAATTTGAGAAAATATTCAAGTAGAAGAATTGAGTGACCAGAGACATCATGTGCCACTCCCTCCATAGGAAAACAGCATATGTTCAGGAACCCAAAGCAAAAACTAGATCAAAGATAAGGATGTCTGGGGTAGACGTTATTGGAAAGACCTGAGGAGTGAATTGAAAATGTGAAGATCTTTCCATCACACTGAAATATCCCAGAAAGCATCTATCACCGAATGAGCAGCTAAGTAACTAAGGAAACATAGTGAATTGGCCACTTAGTCAGCCTTCTCTACTATTTAGTTCAGAGCTAGCACAGTAGGCAAATGTACAAGATGTCCACGGGTGGCCAAGAAATAGGGCAGTAACTGGGCTGTTCACTTACTAAAGCTGATCTAGCTAAAGGTGCCTGTGAATGTCCAAACTGTCAGCAACAGAAACTTGTACTGAGCTCTCAGATATTGCACATGACACTATCTCCTGGTCATTTGGTTTCAAGTCAACAGCTCTTGGCCAACCCATACAGAAGGAATCAGCCAATTTGTCCTACACTGATGGATCAAGGCATAGGTTTGTTTTCCTGCCTACAAAACCTCAGCTGATATCACTACCCAGGAGTTGTGGAAGGCTTGATTCAAAAGCAAGGAATCCCATGCAAAATAACACCTACCAGGTGCTATGGTTTGAGTGTGATCTGGGAATACGCCAAGGTTCCAATTGTGATGAATGTTTAATCCCTAGGTTGGTACTGGTGTGAGATGGTAGAACCTTTGGGAGGTTGAACCTAGTGGTTTGTGTATTAAGTTAGAGATGTCTATATGCTGCTGTCTCTAGTATGAAGAATATATGTTTCCAGAAAAAAAGAGGTAGAAGTGTGAGTGGGCCATTTACCATTGGAGGACTTTGTGCTTCCGGTTCTGTCAACTCTGGGTTCTGTGGGATTCATGGTCCAAAAAGTACACAGTTTTGATCTAGTCCAGGCATGATGGCATACGCCTTTAATCCCAGTACTTGGGAAGCAGAGGCAGGCTGATCTCTGTGATATCGAGGCCAGCCTGGTCTACACAGTGAGGTCCAGGCCAGCTGAGGCTTACCCATCTCAAAAAAAAAAAACTAAAAAAAAGCGTATAGTCTTGCCACAGAATGTAGGAAGGATGCTATTAGCTATAGATCATGACTATCACCAGGATACTTTGGATACCTTATGCTCAGGAATGAGCAGTCAAGAGGGAAAGGGGTTATGGGATGGCAAGTATAATTTTCTTTTTTTAAAAATTGTGAGTCCCATTTTATTTTATTATTTTTATTTTATGTGTATGAGTGAATTACTTACATGTATGAAAGTGCATCCATGTCGTGCAGTGCCTGAGGAGGTCAGAAGAAGGTGTTGGATCCACTGGAACTGGAATTACGGACGGTTGTTAAGTGCTATGTGGGTGCTGGGAATTGAACCTGGGTTCTCTGCAAGACCAGTCAGTACTCTTAATCTCTGAGCCATCTCTCCAGCCCCAGCAAGTATAATTTTCAAGAACAAAAGCTGCTTTTATACAATGAGGGCACGGAGGAATATGTTGTATTTAGCTAGACCTGATTACAGCCACCTTGAGTCGTAAGCACCATGAATACCTCTGAGTATCCCTGTCCTGTTTTCTTCATATAATTTTCCTATATACTTCAAATAAGCAAAAAAATGGCTGTTGTATATGGAAGTTTATGGTCAGATCCTGCTGCTGTCAGCACTATGAATGTACCTTTTTATTTTATTTTTGTTTGTTTGTTTGTTTTTTAACTTTGTGTTAGCTTGGTTAGCAGTTATGTCTCAGCTCAGATGAAAGTCACGTTTATCCTAAGCCTCCTTCTTCTGACATGAATTGCAGGGATCCACTGGTCTTGCTGACACCCACAATTATACTTTTACTGCTAAGTTCCATATAAATTGAACTCTGCAATTTTGTAACTGTTTCCTTTCTTTGGTCTCATAACACCTTGTAGCCAGTTCCTAGTGAATTTTTCTGGTCTGTTACCCAGGACACTTAGGTGGTCCTCAGTATTCTCTTGTCCAATGATGATTGTGAATGGGCAAGTATATTGACCCTAATCTCAGAAAGGAACGACTGACAGAGTCAAACCACTCAAGAATGAAGACTTATGTCAAACCATTAGGTAAAGATATCTATATGACTATATGACTGATATCTATATGATCTATATGACTGAGAGCTCAGCGTGAGAGAAAATTTGAATGGGATCAGAGGACGAGAGGATGAGCAGCAACTGCAGATCAAATCCAGTTACAGTAACAGGAGCTGTAATTCATCCCACTAATCTTCCCTAAATTTGACCATGGGGGAAGACCTGTTCCTTGGGTTTATGGGAGCTTCCTGAGATCACACCTACTTCTTACCCCCATTTTTCCTAAAATGCCTTTCTCCCAATAAAGCTATTGCATAATTAATCATCTCATAAAAATCTGGATCAGCATACATTTTGTCATATACTCAGAAAGTCTATAACTGAGGTAAAAAGAAGGATGATGCCTCATTTGCCAAATGCTAATTCGGATCCTTGCCTTGGAAGAACCAGAAACAGAATAGAAAAGAGTCCTTGACCCAATTTATGGATTTCTTCTTGCCATATCCCTGGTCAAGGGAAGACTGTGCAGTAGCATCTGGGAAAGTAAATCAATTTTACGAGTATGTTTAAGCCTCCCCACCTCCCCCGTGAAGTAATTTCTCTTCCCTTTGATCAGGCAGGTCACCCTTCCAACAGTCAGGTTTGTTATATAAACAAGTGGCACTTGTTAGAATGTCATCAAAGCAATTAAATTGAAGAAATAGTTGGTCTTAAATTTACTTATTAAAATAATACATTAAGGGAAAAAAATTCCTCCAGAATCATCTAAAATTGCAGTGCCGTTATTCATGATAAGAACCTAAAATGTACCACAAAGACAAAGGCATGCACTTTCTCGATTCTGAAAAATGCAGTGACAAGAGATGACGACTGCAGACCATTTCTGGAGAAAATTAAAGACATACATTTCAGGGCTTAGACAGTTAAGTTTTTCATATATAAAATGTGCTCTTCCTCACCAGCCTTGAACATTTTCTATGACATTCATTGTGTTCTGCTGCCAGAGAGGGGCATGATAGCTACCTAATACATCTGTTCCACGTGGATTTTAGAGAATGGCAACTCCATTCTCTCTTAGTAGTGACAGGACTAATTCAGTGTGCTCATCTTTGACCTATTTATTCATGGATATATTATCAGAAATGATCTTAAGTTTTCACAGTATAATTAATAGTAAACATAGTCAAGCAAAAATTATGCTATGTCATTTTCCTGTTCCATTTTTGTCTTCGTTGTATACCCTGGTCATTCACCCCTCAAAATAACTAAGTGAAGTTAATTAAGTCTGTAAGGCATTGCCTTGCAAGTACAAGGACCTGAGATCCCATCCCCAGTACTTGCGTAAAAATGATGAGCTAGGTGACACAGCCTTGTAAAACCAGTATCAGGAAGTCAGCGATAGGAGAATTTCTGGGACTCCATTGGAGCAATTGAGCTGAAACAGACATGGAAGCCTCCTACCTGAAGACTAGCCTTCGTGGTATAAAAAGATACCATGTGAGGCTGGAGAGATGGCTCAGCAGTTAAGAGCAGTAGCTGTTCTTGCAGAAGACCTGCATTCAAATCCCAGAACCTACATGGCACCTAGCTCCAGTTACAGGGGATCCAACGCCCTCTTCTGTCCCCTGTGGACACCGCACGACAAGGGTACACTTGCGCACGTGCAGGTATAATACTCATACACATAAAATAAAAATAAATATTTTTAAATGATTTAAAAATCATTATAAAAAACAGATACCGTGCAAGATGCCAAGGGATAAAACCAATCAATGATCTTTCCTATCTGTTAAATCCACAAACCACAACAATGACCATCCCATCAAATAACCTCTGTAAGTACAGTATTAATACTTTTATCATGGGGATAAACAACATCTGTCCAATTGAATTTAATGTTCCATCAGTGTGAGGGAAATCATGTACGGTGCTGTAAACATAGCCAAGTACACATGGGTGGAGAGGTCATAGACATTAGAGAAAAACCTACTTCTGTAATTTCCCTAGACCAAGTAATTTCTTACTATATTCTAAATACCTATCCATATATTTACAGACAAGTGTATCTCTTACTACTCATCAAAGAAACTTCTTTTTGCAACAGATGGAGACTATTACATTGTTCCCCAACTGGCCAAAAGTAGGGAATAAGTGACACATCCACAATGCAACCTCTACAACTAAATCTCAGGGAACATCACTGAAGAGGGGGTGGAAAGATAGTAAGGGTCAGAAGGACAAGACACATGCTGCTAGTTATGCATTCTAGACTTGATAGGGAAGCTGCTCCAATGAAATCTTCACAGTATGGTAGTCTAATGAGATCTGCTTAATGACAAACCAACTGAATGTCAAGGTGGATGGGGGGACTGTCACAGGATCCTACCTCGGGATGAAGAGCAACAAGCAATCAATGGATGTTGACAGAGGAAGAGTCTGTTTTCTCCAGGGACTAACTTCTTGAGAGGTTATCCAATCCCAAAGAGACAACCCAAATCATAGGTACACATGAGTGCCACTAAATGAACATGTATATGCAATTTATAAAGCTATGTATGTGTATGTAACAAAAATAAAGAAGAGAACAAGAAATTGAGAGGGAGTGGGGAGACAGGAAGGAAGTTGGGTGGGAGACTGGGAGGGATAAAAATAATGCAAAGAAAATATTCATGTATAAAATTCTCAAAAGAATTAAACATTTTTATATACCAATAATAAGCAATTGGAGAAACAATACAGGGAAATGCTCCCATTCACAATTGCTGCAAAAATACTATCTTGGAATAAATCTGACCAAAGACACCAAAGATCTCTACAATGAAAATTATAAATCGTTAAAGAAAGAAATTGAGGAAGACACCATGGGATGGAAGGACCTCCCATGCTCACGGATTGGAAGAATTAATATTGTGAAAATGATCATCCTACCAAAAGCAATATATAGATTGAGTGCAATCCCAATCAAAATTCCCATGACATACTTCACAGAATTAGGAAAAAAAATCCTTAAATTCATATGGAAACACAAAAGACCCTAGATAGACAAAGCAG
>NW_008338253.1:364127-372549 GCF_000622305.1 Nannospalax galili | reverse complement strand
ATGCATCATCTGCATGTGAGGCAGATTTGCATCCCTTTATTTTCAAAGTAATAGTAAAACTACAGGTACACAGAAGAAAATTTTGGCAGTAATTTACAAGATATAGGTGTAGGAAAGGATTTTCTTAATCGCATAGATGTTGCTCAGGAATTAAGGTCAGCAATCAACAAATGGGACCTCATTAAACTAAGAAGCTTCTATACATCAAAAGAAACAATTAAAAAAGTGAAGAGAAACCCCACAGAATGGGAAAAAATCTTCACCAGTGACACATCTGACAGAGGTTTAACATCCAGAATATATAAAGAATTCAAAAAACAAAGAATTGAGAAATCAAATGACCCAATTAAAAGATGGGCTAAAGATCTAAACAGAGAGTTCTCAAAGGAAGAAATAAAGATGGCTAAGAAACTTCTCAAAAAGTGTTCAACATTGTTTGTAATTAGGGAAATACAAATTAAAATCACCCTAAGATATCACCTTACCTCAATCAGACTGGCTAGGATCAAGAGAACAAATGATACCAAATGCTGGTGAGGATGTAGAGAAAGGGGAACACTCATTTACTGCTGGTGGGATTGCAGACTCGTGCAACCCCTATGGAAAACAGTGTGGAGAACTCTTAAAAAACTAAAAATGAACCTACCATATAACCCGGTTATATCATTCTTTGACGTATACCCAAAGGACTCATCCTATTGTAAAGACACTTGTGCAACCATGTTTGTTGCTGCTCTTTTTACAACACCTAAGAGATGGAAGCAACCTAAGTGCCCCTCAACTGACAAGTGGTTAAGAAAAATGTGGTATATTAACACAAAGGAGTTCTATTCAGCAGTAAAGAAAGGTGAAATAATGAAATTTGCAGGTAAATGGGTGGATCTAGAAACTGTTATACTAAGTGAAGTAGCACAGATTCAGAAAAACAATGTATCTTCTCCCTCGTATGTGGCTCCTAGCACCAAATTCTTTTAAATTCCATGTCCTTTTTAATAAGACAATGCTGTACAGCAGTCTCCTCTATATGAAATAATTACCATCATCATGACTTCAGCTGTGCTTGATCGTTAAACATCATCACAATTGGGCTTGTTGACGGTTGTGCTCATTCATTAACGGAGGGCCAAGCAGGATCATTGGACTCTCACAGGAGTATCCAGCCATTCTTCCCAGCCAACTGTATGTAATTTGGCCCTAATCACACATAGTCTTCTGGACTTGGGTAGGGCTAAAATGTGCAATCTAGGGAAGACTAGGAAGAGAAGGCATGCCCATGCTAGGTAAAGGCTTTCCAGTGTGCATACCCTCAGTTCATATATACACCTCAGCAACCCCTCAGTTATCTCAGTAAGTAAGCTCAGAAAATTTATTGGTTTCCCAGTAAAACTTTAATCAAACATTGGCTTAACCCTACAACCTTAAAAGGGAATAAGCCTTAGTATCCCCATGAAAAGAATTCTCACAACAGATGAAAAATTTGTTAATCCTATTATGTCTCATAATTATTTATAAAAAGAAAATGAGAATGTAAAACATGTTAAAAAGATATGGGAATGGAGATATTTCCCAAAATAGAAAAAAATGAGAAAGCCTAAGTAAGTGATAAAGGCCTGTTTAGGTTTGTTATGATACATATAAGGGATGAGACAAAAATAATATACACACAATCTTAAAATTTCTAAGGTCATAGTTTAGTCAATTAGTTTAAGGAACAAAATATATATCTAGTCAAAGTTTATCTGAGAATATTTTTTTACCCAAGCTTTATCTACATAGCACATGGTAATTAAAATTACCAGACTGGTAGAACTAACCTTATTGGATGTTTAACAGCCATACTTTGAGGCCTGTACTAATCTGCTCAGAGGGACTTAAAGGACGGTTTTTTGCCCCTTGCCCTCCAAGGTCAACCAAGTTCCAGGGGACTATGGAGCATCTCTCAAAATGTCCTGTAACCCTGGTGAGTCATCTGACCTCTTGTTCAGGGAGGTCATGGAGACCCCACTAGCTGGACTTGAACCAGTGTCCAGTCTGCAAAGAGGAGGGTCAACTCAGAGGAAACATGTCATCTATGCTTCCAAGTGAAGCCAGACGTGGTTGAGTAGGACCTTTGACTTATCTTCGCATAGATGGATCTGGTAAAAGAAAGGGGCCAGGAGCTCCTCCAAAGCCCATGTGACCGCTGAGGAACAGATCCTCAAATGGCCTTAAGTGTAAAAATAAATTGATTTATTTGGGCCACTGTATGGTCTTAACCACCCAAAAGGAAAGTATAATCAAAGAGTAAAGTCATCAGTATATTTCTTTAAGAGTTCAAGGGATTACACTTCTCAGACATAAGGCTTAAGTCCATATAAAAATTATTTAGACAATTATTTCTCATTGATGATTTTGTTCTTAATCAGAAAGTGTTGGTCAGATGTAAGACTCAAATCTTGGTCTGCAATACTGTAGTGACTACCTGTAGCTAAGGGAGACAACTTGCTATTGTTCTAAAATAATGGATAAATTTGTCTTCTCCCCCATCTAGAAGCCTTTGAGAGGGAACTGACACCTATTCTAACCACTCCAACAGCTATCAAAATATCTGAAAGCAAATCCTGAATCCATCACTCTAGAGTCCAGCCTTGGAAGAAAGAAAAATGAGAAGGAACCCAATAGAGCAATAGAGGGATGATTTTGGAAGCCCTTGTCAAGAAATTCCAATGGACTCTCACATGAACATTTGAAAATTGCCCTGTTCTGACTTTTTTCTAGTTCCTGTCTAGAACTTGTAATGCTAATTACTCTTGCCTTTGCTTCTCCTTCACATCTCCTATTCATGATTCAATGACTTTCTTTTCCCCTTAGAGATAAGAGTTATGCAATTTGGGAGTCTTTTAGATAGACCCACTGAAGGGGTACCCCAATTCCCTCACCCTGCATCCCTGTTCAGCATGGAAGAAGCCAGAGTGGTCTGCATCCCGATTCCCTATCCTCAAGTTGGTTGACGTTTTCAGAGGATGATGTGATAAGAATAGGAGGTAGGAATTGGCTAGGCAGTTAGGGTAAAAAGACCCTAAAGAAAAGTAGCCAGTTTCTTGACTAAAAGTCACAATGCCCTTGGGCCTCTTACCAACATTCTCCGTTCCAAAGGCCAAAAACGTCTAAAGTGTTTGAGAGCTTTTATCTAATCCTTAAAAGACTTTAGGGTTACCTCTTCAGAGGGGTGATGTTAGAGTAGCAAAAAGCCCTTTAAAAAAGAAAAGAAGAAGAAAGAGTACATGAAGTTTCCAGGAAAAAGTGATGGTGAGATATGGGAGGATTTGGAGGGGAGAGAGTGGGCATGGATTTGATCCAAACACCTCATATGCATGTCCAAAATTCTCAATAAATTATTTTTAAAAAAGAAAAAAAAGAATTAAACATTTTAAAAATGCCCTAGTGCTAAATGAGTCAATGTTGTAATGGCCAAAAAAACACCTTTATTTCATAAATAAGCATATCAAATCTACAAATCGTTAAATCATTCATTACCAAAAGAAGACTTAGGAGCTCCAACATATTAGGAGCTTTGAACATTGACTGCTTTGATATGGAAAGAACAAAGTCAAGTGTTAGTAGTTTATGTTGCTCATTTAAAGGAAATAATATTAGTGTTAATATAATAATACCATTGATCTCATGGTATTGCCTTTAAGGGAGCACATTTCATAAAACTAAAATATGTAACTTGCTTAGTTATATTTCAGTTCATGAAAGAAAACTTATAGTCCAGAGCAATCATCTTTAAACTTCATTTCTTGCACATACACTCCCATTCCGTACAAGTGTGCCCCCAACAGTGCTCCTTTTGACCACCACCTTGGCATTAACAATCCATGGATCTCTCTTCTACATCTTGCAACTCATGATTTCATGAAACTCTTGTTCACCTACTTTACCATTCTTTTCTGGTTATCAACACAGAATCTCTCAAACCAGCCTGTCTTTGGAAATCTCTTCTTGGAAGCCAGAAAAAGCAAAATTCTCAATAGCCTATTTTAGCAGAAATCTGGAGTGCAATAGCCAGAAGCGCTCAAGGTTCAAGAAGTTAGGTTCCATCATACTGTGATCTGGCGCCTGTCCACCTACCATATTACATATTTATAAATCTAAAAATCTTTTCTAATGACTCTGTTGCTCATTACCATAAATGATGGTTCTCGTTAGAGGAAAAAAAAATCTTTTGACAAGGAAATAATAGCCTCTGTCTCTACTTGTCTAACCACAGCTCCGGCAGTAATTGACTTGGAAGTTTACCAAGTCTTTGCTCACCAAAAACTGCTCATGACCATGTCTGTGAGAAACTCTTTTCTTTCTCCTCCTCCTTTTCCTCCCCCTCTTCATTATTCACTTCCTCCTCCTCCTCCACCTTCTTCTTCATTGTTGGGACAAATTATCATTATGTGTCTCATGATGCCCTTGAACTCACCATCCTCCTTCCTTTACCTTCTGAGTGCTGACATCACAGGTGTGCACCACTAAGTATGGTAGAGCTTTTTTCCTTTTAAATTTCACAGAACAGCTTGCAAAACAAAAAGGATGGTAGAAAAAAAGTGTCTGAAATAGGTATCTTTTTATTATCAAAGAAAAATCATTCCTAATGGTTCATATGCTTTATACAGTTCCTTTAGCATTTGTGAATTGTATATGCCATTCTAGACAGGGAGATAAGATTTGGGGAAAATATGTTCATGTGCTATTATGGCAGCAGAACATGGACTGGTGAAAGGGAACTCGAGATTAAAACATAAAAGAAGTCAATTTTCAGAGAAAGACTGGAAACCCTTCCTTACCTAGCTACATGTAACAAATAGAGCAGACTTGAAAAAACCCATCACATCCAAAAAGGAAAGGTGGGTACTATCTGAATGAAATATGTTCACTAGCTTTATGGCCCAGCACTTTTTGAACAGATGCTTTTTCCCTGCTCACTAGCCCAACCCATTCTCTGGAGCACTTTCCTTTTCTTAATAACCTCTATTTCTAACCATGTATCCCTGATACAATTCTTTGTCTTAGGACACAAGAACCTTAAAACTTCAGAGGGCTCCCTCCAAACTCAGATCCGTGTCTATAATGCTATGAACTAGATTTATATTACTCCACATATCATATCGTATCCTATCTTAATAGAATTTGTCAACAGGTTCGTCTCTATTAGCTCACAAACCTTTGGAATACTATGGCAGTATCTTCTATTTTTTGTATTATCTAAAAAAAGTGTGACTAGGAAAAAATTCTTAAATTACTTGTTACAATTTGTAGCATAATAAGTACACAAACTGTAACTAAATCGTGTCAAGAATCTGTGGCTGAAAAGGTCATGGGTCCTCCACAGGCCTCTCTCTGACCCGCAGGCCTCTCTCTCTGGGCTAATTCGATCGCGCCCTCCAGGCCTTGACTCCCCCAGCCTCATTCACCCTCCCACTTCCCCCGCCTGTCTCTCCTCCTAGCATAGGTCCTGTCCTATTCCTTGTCTTGCCAACCCAGACACCTGGGGAAACACCACTGCTTCCTGATCCTTCACATCCAGACCAATTCAGTTCCTTCTTGTGTCCTCAGGAGCTGTCTTCTGGGCCTGGGCCCACCCTCACCTCCCTCTGTTTCCCAGGGCCTGCTTGACCCACAGGCCTCTCTATGACCCACAGGCCTCTCTCTCTCTGGGGTAAGTCAACCATGCCCTACACGCCGTGACTCCCCCAGCTTCATTCACCCTCCCACCTCCCCCGCTGGTCTCTCCTACTAGCCTGGGTCTGGTCCCAATCCTTGTCTTGCCACCCCAGACACCTGGGGAACCACCACTGCTTCCTGATCCTTTGCATCTAGACCAACTCAGTTCCTTCTTGGGTCGGTCCCCTGGAGCACTCTGGGACTGGCTCCACCCTCACCTCCCTCTACTTCCCTGGACCTCCAAGACCCACCAGCCTCTTTCCTGGAAGCCAGGGCTGACCTTTCCTCTTCCTGATCCTTTGCATCCAGACCAACCCAGCTCCTCAGTGCAGTCCACAAGAGCCCTTGGGGCCACTTCCCGCCCCCATCTTCCTTTGCATCTCTGGGTGGCATGGCCACCAGCTGCCCTAGACCAGCATCTTTCCTGGGCCCTGCTCCCAGGGGAGTCCAACCCCCAAATTCCTGAAGCCAAAATCTTTCCTGGAGGGATCCTGACCTTAGGAGAAAGCCTGAGAGCATCTGATCTTCATCTGACATGGGCCTCTGTGGGAACTCCTGAAGACAAAAGCAATCTGGCCACTCCAATATAAAATCAAAAGAGAGAACCAGAAGCTTAGATGAACTAGCTTTTCATGCCAAAAAAGTAAACCACAAAGGCACATAAAGTTCACAAATAGAAGTAGACCTAAACTCGAAGGCTTGACTCTCACACAAGAATCAGAAACTACAAAAGAAATTCATGTCAAAATTACAGAGAAAAAATAATAACATGAAAAACCAAAATAATATATCTCCACCAAACACTAATAGTCCTCTAGAGGAGTAAAATGCGAACCCCCTAGAGATAATGCAGGACTCGGAACTCAAAAGAACAATTATAAACATGATAAAGTAATTCAAGGAATTTAAAGAACACACAAACATAGAAATCAAAGAACTGAAGGAAAATAGGGATAAACTTCTGAATAAATTCAGAAAAGAGTTAGAAATATTGAAGAATAGTCAGGCTGAAATGAAGAAGGAAGTGAAACACTCAGAAGCCAATTAGAAACCACAGGGAAAGCCTCACCAATAGGATGAATGAAATGGAAACCAGAGTATCAAGACTGGAAGATAAAGTGGACGAACTAGACCATTAAAACAAAGATTATGAAAAATTTAAGAAATCACAAGAATGGAATATTCAGGAATTGTGTGACACCATAAAAAGACTAAACTTATGAATCATAGGCATACAGGAAGGAGAAGAATCCCAAGATAATGGCATGGACCAGATCCTCAACAGAATCACAGAAGGAAATTTACAGAACAAAGAGAGAATACTGAAAACTGCAAAAGAAAAACAAGTCACATATAAAGGAAAACACATCAGTATTACAGCTGACTTTTCAGTGCAAACTATGAAAGCCAGAAGAGCCTGGACCAAAGGATTCCCAGTTTTAAATGACCACAGATGCCAACCCAGACTACTATACCCAGGCAAAATGTCTGTTATAGTTGAAGGGGAAAGAAAAATCTTCTATGACATAAATAGGCTGAAGTAATTCATGTCCATAAAACCAGCCCTTCAGAGAGTTCTGGAAGCAATACAAAGAGCTGAAAAATGGAATGACTATACCCAAGGGGTTGTGGAAAGAAATTCAATGATGGTATAACTGTGGAAAAGTACAGCTATATCAAGAATGTAAACAGCTATAAAAATGACAGGATTCAATACACACCTTTCATTAATAACTTTAAATATTAACAGACTGAACTCCCTAGTCAAAAGACAAAGACTACGTGAATGGGTTAAGCAACAAAACCCATCTTTTTGTTACTGTAAGAAACTTATCTCACTTTCAAAATGAGGCACTATCTTAAGGTGAAAAGATGGAAAAATATATACCAAGAAAATGGTACTAAGAAAAAAGCAGGAATTGCCATTATACCATCGGACAAAATAGACTTTAAACTAAAAGTAATCAGAAGAGATAAAGAGGGCCACTTCATTCTGATCAAAGGAACAACAAATCAAGAAGATATTATAATCCTTAACACATATTCACCAAACTCTGGTGCACCCAACTTCATTAAAAAAAAATACAGGACCTTAAGACCCTGATTAATCCCAACTCACGAATAGTGGGCGACTTCAGTACCCCACTGTCTCCATTAGATAGGTCAACAAGCCAGAGACTTAACAGAGAGACAACTGAATTAAACAATACCATATATCAAATGGACTTAACAGACATCTACCAAGTATTCCACCCAAGCAACAAAGGACATGCTTTCTACTCAGCACCCCATGGAACCTTCTCCAAAATTGAGCATATGCTGGGGCACAAAACAAACCTCAACAAATACAAAAAGATTGAAATAATTCCATGCATTCTATCAGACCACAATGCAACAAAGCTTACAATCAACACCAGAAGAAGCCCTAATCACCACATGAACACATGGAGATTAAAAAGCACACTCTTGAATGATGAATGGGTCAAAAGAGAAATTAAGAAAGAAATCAAAGTATTCCTGGAACTAAATGAAAAAGACAATACAACACAAGAAAACCTCTGGGACATGCTGAAAGCAGTCCTTAGAAGGAAGTTTATAGCTCCAAGTCCCTGTATCAAAAAATCAGAAAGAACACAAAGAAATGACTTAATGTTGCAACTCAAGACACTTGAAAAGCAACAGCAAACGAAACCCAAACCCAGCAGTCAAGAAGAAATAACAAGAATCA
>NW_008338253.1:363793-364065 GCF_000622305.1 Nannospalax galili | reverse complement strand
TTTGGAAAGCTAAACAAGATAAACAGACCCTTAGCCCATAGCCCAGTTAACCAAAAGAAAGAAAGAGCACCTCCAAATCAACAAAATAAGAGATGAAAGGGGAAACATCACAGTAGATACCAGAAAGACACAGAACATTTTAAGGGAATACTTTAAAAAAAATGTGCTACTAAATTTGAAAGCCTAAAAGAAATGGATGGACATCTAAAGGCATGGGAACCACCAAAACTAAACCAAGAAAAGATTAACAGCTTAAACAGATCCGTAACACA
>NW_008338253.1:361977-362968 GCF_000622305.1 Nannospalax galili | reverse complement strand
ACAGGTTACAAATTTAACCTATGGCCTTTCTATATACCAATAACAAGCAATCAGAGAAAGAGCACATGGAAACACTCCCCTTCAAAATAGCTGAAAAAAAAACTCTGAATAAACCTGACCAAAGACATTAAAAATCTCTAAAATGAAAATTTTAAATCTTTAAAGAAAGAAACTGAGAAAGACATCAGAAGATGGAAGGACCTCCCATGCTCATGGATTGGAAGAATTAATATTGTGCAAAAGGAGCATCCTACCAAAAGTCATTTATTGATTCAATGCAATGCCAATCAAAATCCCCATGACATTTTTCACAGAATTGGAAAAAACAATTCTGATATTTATATGAAAGCACAAAAGACCCCAGATAGCCAAAACAACCCTGAGAACTAAAAGCAATGCTGGGGGGATTACTATACCTGATTTTAACCTGTATTACAGAGCTATAGTCATTAAAACAATGTGGTATTGACACAAAAATAGACCCATAGATCAATGGAACAAAATTGAAGACCCAAATATGAGTATATGCAACTTCAGCTGCCTAATATTTGACAAAAGGGCCAAGAATATTCACTGGAGGAAAGACATTTTCAGCAAATGATGCTGGCAAAACTGGATCTCCACCTGTAGAACAGTGAAACTAAGCTCCTATCTTTCACCCTGCTCGAAAGTCAATTCCTAATGGATCAAGTAACTCAATGTAAAGTCTGAAACTATCAAAGTGTTAGAAGAAAACATTGAGAAAAACCTACAAGATATAAGTGTAGGAAAGGATTTTCTAAACCAGACATCAATTGCTCAGGAAACAAGGGCAAGATTAACAAATGGGACCTCATTAAACTAAAAAGCTTATGTACATCAAAGGAGGCAACCAGGGAAGTGAAGAGAAACCCACAGAATAGGAGAAATCTTCACCAGAGACACATCTGACTGAGGTTTAATATCCAGGATATATAATGAACTCAAAAAACAGAGAATCAAGACTAGAAGT
>NW_008338253.1:316846-361559 GCF_000622305.1 Nannospalax galili | reverse complement strand
ATGAAATTTGCAGGTAAATAGATGGAACTAGAAACTGTTATACTAAGTGAAGTAACACAATCTCAGAAAAAACTTGACATATGTTCTCCCTCATATGTGGATCCTAGGATCAGACTCTGATAAATAACTATGCAAACACACATAACTGCAGGAACCAGGACAAGGGTAAGAAAACAGTGAGGTAAGGAAAAGAAATAACCTGAAAGAGAAGAACAGTAGGGAACAGGCCTTAATAAGGGAGATATGGATAAAAAATGGGTTAATTTAAGGGAGGGGGGAGGAAAGAGTGTACAAGGAACCTAGGGGATAAAGGGCAAGAAGGAGCTCAAGAGAGGTAGGACCATAGGAGAAGGGTATTATTAAGGGAGAAAGGGGGAAATGGGGGCACCTTAAGTGGGAAAACCATGATGGAGGGGTGAGACAATGTGAGAGATAAATAATGCCTAGTTTTGAGAACCAGAGGGAACCATATGACTCCTAAAACCTACTGACAATTTATACATAGCAGATCAAGAAATATATGTCTAGGTAAGGTTTATCTGAGAACTATTGGTCTTTACCCAAGATTTATCTACATGACACACAGTAATTAAAAGTACCAGACTGGTGGAACTAACCTTCCTGGATGTTTAACAGACATACTTTGAGGCCTATACTCATTTGTTCAGAGGGACATGAAGGACAGTTTTTGCTCCTTGCCCTCCTAGGTCAACTAGTTCCAGGGGACTTTGAGCATCTCTCAAAATGTCCTGTAATTGTGGTGGGTCACCTGTCCTCTTGATCAAGCAGGCCGAGGAGACCCCACCAGATGGACTTGAACCAGTGTCCAGTCTACAAAGAGGATGGTCAACACAGAGAATCAGTTCCTCCATGCTTCCAAGCGAAGCCAACCATGGTCAAGCAGGACCTTTGACTTATCTTCACATAGATGGAAATGGTAACAGACAGGAACCAGGAGCTCCTCCCAATCCCATGTGACCCCTGAGGAACAGATCCTCAAACGACCTCAATAGTAAAAATAAATTGGTTTATCTGGGCCAACTGTATGACCTTAAACACCCAAAAGGAAAGTATAACCAATGATTAAAGGGGCCAATATAATTTCTTAAGAGTCCATATGCATAGGTAAAGGCTACATAACAAGCAACAATGCCAGATAGGAGATACCGTCTTTTGAGTTGTTGTCCAGGGTGGCCAAAGGGACTCCCAGATAGTAACCCAGCATAGAACTGGGTAAAAGAACAGCACACCCCCATCTTTTCTAAAGTAATATTGACAACTGATTGCTGTTAGATGAGGAACAGCTGGCTCTCCTAAAACACAGACCTCTAGATAGGCTGACTAGACTCGCCAGAAGGGTAAGTAGTGGAAAATGGCTGAGGGTGCTGACCACACAGCAGACTGTAGCAGGAATATCAGAGTATAAGGGCTCTAGTGGGAGGAGGGAGGCTATGGGAGGGTGCCATCTGGGAAGTGGGTGTATAGTTGATAAGAAGGTTTGGGATATTCTATGTGATACACACACACACAAAAAAATTTTTTTAAAAATGTATTATATTTGAGGAGGAAGCATGGACATTTATGTCGTGCTAATTAGTAGAGGTGATAAACATTACCATTGAAATCTACCGATGACTTTTACACATACACAGGCGCCAAGAATCCAAGTGCAACCGATTATGACTAGTAATAATCAGATACATACAGATTAGAAATGCATGCGCCAACGTCCTAGTGTTAGCAGAGAAAACAAAGAGTCTTTCGGCAAGGAACAATATATTCTAAAGTGAAATGGAGACCTTTTTTAAAGGTTAAAAACTCATTCAATTTTATGTCTTACAAGGCTTATACTGAGTTCAATATTTTGTAACTGTATTATCTCAACTGTGAACCTAGAAACTTGCACCCACTTGTGAAAGAGATTTACTCTTGCTCTGGAATGTGTTACTGAATATGTTAAAGCTGTAGTGAAATGCTTCTTCTAATCATGTAGTCATTAAAATTTTTTAAATGATTAAAAAATAATAATTCTTCAAATCATGAAAAATTGCTCCTTACTAATTAGTAGATGGGAAAAACATTATCATTGAAATCTACCTGATGACTTTATATCCATGCTCAGATGCCAAGGAGCACAGAAAGTAACCAACTGTGACTAGTAATAATCAGATATATAGAGATTAGAAATGCATGTGCAAACATCTTAATGTCAATTGCATTAAAAATGAATTTTTCTATATGAAATTGTGTATTTTAGTAATGTAATGGAGATCTTTTTAAAGGCTAAAACCTCATTTAATTTTATGTCTTCTAGGGCTTATACTGAGTAAAATATTTTATAACTGTAATAATTCAACTGTAAACCTAAAAATTTACAGCCAATTTTGAAAGAGATGCATCTTAGCTCAGGAAATTCTTATTGAATATGTCAATGCTGTTGTAATGAAATGCTTCTTCTAAGTATGTTGTTATTAAATAAATAATTAAAAGAAAAGGTCATGGGTCCTAGAGGGGACCTATTCTGCTAAATCGACATAGTATTAAACTGTCCCTAAATATCTATAGGTCAATACATCTTTCAACCCTCTCCAGATAAGCTTCTTTCTTCAGTAGATGGTGATTAATGCAGAGGCCACAACTGGTCAGTGTTCAGAGAATAAGTGACTGTGGCATGCTCAGCCCTAAACGGGACATCTATATCACACTCCTCCTCCCAATGCTTATGGATCATCATGAGAGAGGGGAGAGAAAGGGCATAAGAGCCAGAAGTGGTGGATGACTGCAGTGAAACAGGTTTTGGGACATGACAGCACCATTGCACACATGAACTCATAGTGGTTGTGACTACATGCACAAGACCTCCACAAGATCAAGCCAGTCAAAATGTCAGCATGGATGGGAAGGGACTCGTGAAGTCCCAATCCTAGCTGAGAATATATTCATAATTGATGTGTATTCGGGGAGGGAAGTCAGTTTTCTTTAGGTTGAAGGTCCTGAGAGGGTACACATGCTCTTGCACATGGCCCTACACTTGTGCACATACTGGCAGCACTAAATTCACTCTGGATTTAAAAAAAAGAGCACATAAAATTGGCAGGTAAATATTGTAGAGGGGGGTGTAGGAAAGAAATTGGAAGGGTAAGAATGGGGGTGAATTTTATCAAAACACATATGCATATAAGAAACTCTCAAACAAAAACTTAAATGGTTCATAGAAATTTAATATTGCCAAATTAACTACATGTAGAGGAAGTTGTATACCTGTCCTGGGTAGCAGGATCATGTATTGGTCTGGTTTGTAATCAAATAAGATAAAACAAAATAAAACTGATCCTTTGTCACAGATAATATAAGGTGCACTTATTCAGTGTAGGAGTTAGCAAACTACAGCTTCTGAGTCTCATGCTGCTGAACATCTCCCTGTTGTGTTCATAATTTTGTTGGGGCACAGCTATATCCATTTATTATTTATCTATAGAACTTTTATCCTACAGAGTCAGAGGTGAGTAGTTGCAAGGGAGCCCTTCTGGATCATGATCTTTCATATTTACTATCTGTTCCTTGACAATGAACTTTCTAATCTGTAGTTTAAAGCAATTGTTTTCCAACTTTCACAGAAATTGACCATATCAAATTCATTTTTATTGCAAACAGCTAGAAACATGTATCTATCTTCTGAATTATACAATATTTAGTTATACTAATATTTCTAGTATGCTTTAATTTTATTAAAAATTAAATTAGGTATGCATGCTACTTTTTATACTATAGACTTAGAGCTTTTTCTTTTGTTTTTTAAAATAGATTTTTATTCATAGTTTAGCAATTACTGCTGTAGCCCTTAGCTGTCACCTAAGACGCATCTACTGAATTGTTTATTGATATATTCAAACATCAGTGTATTCATCCTCCATATCATGTGAGATTTGTTGATACTCATTATCATCTCCACCAACTAAACTCTTCCATATACCTGAAGGACTGTAAACCTGGAAAGCATATTTTCCCAATCCCTCTATGATCACATTTCCAATTTAATTCTGCCACTAGAGAACTTGCATATGGACGGAAAAACGAGGTATTATTTCATGATGGCAGTCACATGGGATCAGGAGACAACGGTTGCAGTGATGGCATTTTGCCTCCTCCACTGCTATACTGCACTGAAATAACTGATGGCAGCTTCCTCATGATTTGATGAGATCTAGATTGTTCACCCAATTTAGTTACATTAAGTGACTTCCTAATCTTTTCTTCTCAATAAGTGTTTGTAAAGGAATTAGCCACAGGCAGAAATTAATTACAGTTAATAGGATGGTTAAAAGATAATTAACTGTAGAAAGATAACTCAACTGGTGAAGTATGTGAGGCAAAAATATGGAAATGAAGAGACATAGTGATGTGGTGGTAAAGTGGTAAAGGTTTAAAAACTGACCCTTAGATGGAAGATTAATCTGATTAAAAACATCATATTTAATATGTTTTGTCAATTCACTAGCATTGAACATGGGGCCAGCAACAATAGAACTTATACTTGAAAATGAAGCTTGTCTAATAAATGTTTTCTCTATAAGTACATTTCAACCTTTTAAGTTTATGAATGCCAGATAGCACATCAGCGCTATGCTGGGATACACTTTATGTTTTTAATATTTTATTGAGTTTTTGTATATTTTATATAACATATCTTAATCAAATTTATATCCCTTCCCCCATCTGTACCCACCCATAGGCCTCCCCCACTGGATTTCATGTATTCTGTCATACCTACTAAGTTCTATCTGGTCAAGAATTTGTATCCGATGTCCCTCGGTGCAAGTTCATCCACTGGAGTCTAGTCAGCCTCTCTAGAGTCACTCCCTTAAAGAAATCTACTCTCCCTTAACCCTGCAGTAGTCATCTGCCAATCTTTCCACTGTGGGGGCCTGCTGCCCATTTCCCGGTTGTATGCTGGGTTATTGTCTAGTTGAGTCAGCATGGGTCTTGTGCATGCTGTCACTATTGTTTCAAGGTCATGTGAACAAGCTCCTAGAGGCCTGAAAGTCTCTGTTTCCTTATGTTCATGCAGTAACCCTAGCTCTTGTGATCTTTCCGCCTCCTCTTCCACAATGGTTCCTGAGCTATAGGTTGATGAGATTTAATATTGGAGTCCTATCCAAAGACACAAACTCTACAGTCTCTTATTCTCTAAAACTTAGACAGTTGTGGCCTTCTGCGTGCATCACACTCTGTTGTATGAGGAAACTTCACTGGGGGGAGTTGAGGGATATATTAGTATTCTCTCTACCCCTTGTTCTTCTATGTTTCATGAGACTTAAGTGTGGAGGTTCCATTGTAGATGTGTCACTTAGGGTTGGGCATGTCTCAGACATATATTCTCTGCATGTTACCAGTTGCAGAACTTTGTAGTAGCCTCCATCTTTGGCATTAAGAAATTTTTTTTGTTGTTGAATGGTGTACGGTATACCTTTCTGTAAAAATAAGGATTCATATTTAACATACAGTAAGAAATTTCACTTGTCTAGAGAAATGGCAGCAATAGGGTTTTCTCTAGGATCTACAATCTCTACAGTCATGTGTATTTGGCTATATTTACAGTTCCATGAGTTCCCTCCCATTGAGAGGGCTTTAAGTTCAATTAGATAGCTGTTGATTACTCCCTAGATAAAGGTGTCACTACTCCATCAATAGAGATAGTTTGCTGTGCTAGTCATTGTGATTATTAGGTTTACAACTGGGCTAGACCATTAATTGATTTTGTCCCTTAGCAGCTTGCATGGTATCCTCTAGAACTATGAGAGCTCATCTACATGGAGAAGGCTTCTAGGTCAGTTCCAGATCCATTGCTCCAAGTCCTATGCCCAAAGTATTGTCCTGTCTTCAGCAATAGGGTTTTTCCTTAAAGTTCTGGGAGGTAATTAAAGGCTGTGTCAATAGCCTATGTTCTTTTGGGGGGTCACTAGGACTACCCTGACCAACAACTCGAAGGGAGGCTTCTCCTGTCTGGAACTGTGTGCCTTGTTATTTACCTTCTAGGTATACACACACACTCATGTTCAGATAATGTATGTGTATTTTTCAGGAGAATTTTGAGTGGAGATGGTGGACAACCTTGTCTAGTTCCTGATTTTAATGGGAATACTTCCAGTTTTTCTCCATTTAAAATGATGTTGGCTGTGGGTTTGTTGCATATAGCTTTAATTATGTTGGGGCCTGTTCCTTCCAGTCCAATTCCCATTAGACTTTTAACATAAATGCAACTTGGATTTTGTCAAAGGCCTTTTCTGCATCTATTGAGATGTCCATGTGATTTTTTGTCTTTAAGTCCATTTTTATATTTTATTACGTTTATTGACTTGTGTATATTGAACGATTCATGTACCTGTGAAATAAAGCTGACTTGATTGTGGTAGATGATCTTTTTGATGTGGGTCTATATGAGGTTTGCAATTATGTTTTTGAGAATCTTTGTGTCAAAGACTCTCTGTTCATTAAGGATATGGGCTTATAGTTCTCTTTTATTTTATGTCTTTACTTGATTTTGATACTAGAGTGATACTGGCTTCATAGAATGAGTTTAGAAGTTCTCCCTCTTTCGATCTTTTTGAATAATTATGAAGTATTGGCTGTAGCTCTTCTTTGAATGTCTGTTAGAATCCATCTTGGCCTGGTTTTTTTGTGGGTTTTTTTTTTTCGGTTGTTTCAATTTCCTTATTTGTTATGAGTCTGTTTAAGCTGTTGATATCTTCTTGGTTTTACTTTGGTGGTTTCCATGAATTTAGAAATTCATCCATTTCTTTTAGAATTTCAAATATAATACAGTATACTTCTTAAAGTATTCCTTTCTAATGTTCTGGATTTTCTTGGTGTCTGTTGTGATGTTTCCCTTTCATCTCTGATTTTGTTACTTTAGATTTGTTCTTTCTTTCTTTTGTTTAACTGGGCTAAGCCTGACTATCTTGCTTAACTTTTCAAAGAACTAGTTATTGGATTAATTGATTCTTTGTATTGTTTTCTACGTTTCTATTTCACTAGTTTCTAGTCTGATTTTTGTTATTTCTTCTTGTCTGCTCAGCTTGGGTTTGTTTTTTTCTTACCATTCCAGAGTCTTGCAACACCAACCTGGGTTGGTATCCATGGTCATTTAGAACTGGAAATACTTTGATCAAGGGTCTTCTGGCTTTCATAGTTTGCATTGAAAAGTCAACTATAATTGTGATGGGTTTTTCTGTATACCTAACTTGTTGTATTTCTCTAGCAGCTTTCAGTACCCTCTGTTTGTTCTGTACATTTAGTATTTTTATTATGATATGCCATGGGGAGTTTCTGTTCAGGTCATATCTAATTTGTACTTCTTTTATCTGTATAGGTATTTCTTTTCTTAATTTAGGAAAGTTTTCTTCTGTAATCCTGTTGAAGATCTGGTCAATATCATTGGCCTGAGATTCTTCTCCTTCCTATATGCCTATAAAGCAAAGATATGGTGTTTTCATGATGTCCCAAATTTCCTGCGTATTCCATTCCTACGTTTAAAAAAATGTTAATAGTCTTTGCTTGAGGAGTTCAGTTCATCTTTATCACATCTAGTCTTGTCATTCTGTTTTTCATTTCATTCATTCTATTTGTGAAGCTGTCGCTGATCATTTTAATTTAATTTATTGAGCTTTTCGATTTCATCTTCACTTTGGCTTGGGTTTTCTTCAATATTTCTATCTCTTGTGAATTCTCTTTTCAGGTTCTGAATTGTTTTTGTTATTTCATTCAGCTGCATATTTGTATTTTCTTGTCCTTCCGTCATAAGTTTATGCCTACCTATTCTCTATGTGTTCTTTGGGTTGTTTATCTGAGTATTCTTTAAATTCTTTGATAATGTCTATGACTGTTCTTTTAATTTCTGTGTCGTTGAGTTCTTCTGGGTGTTTGTCTTTGTAGTACACTTCTGTAGGACTGGTGGACTTTGTTAGGGGCATAGTCTCTTGGTTTTTTTATATTATTTATGTTTTTGCCTTGCCATTTGGGCATATGAAGGTCTTTTGTTGGTTGTATGTCTGATAGGAAATTATATTCTGTCTTTATTTAGTGGAAGTTTGTTTCTGTTTATATTGTTGATGTAGCTTGGTTGCTCTTTGCTCAGGTATGAAAATTAGTTGGTGTGTGCCTCTTGCAGACTAATCTATTCAGTAGGCAGGCCTGTGGCAAGCAGAAGCAGGGTGGAGGGAAAGACCTGTGGAGAGTCTGACAAAGGCATCTGGAGAATTGAGCTATTCTGGGTGCAGGGGATCAGGTCTGGACTAACAGGGTGGAAAGAGCAGGAGCAAACCTTGGACCAAGGCTAGAAGGGGTACTGAGTGTGGGGAGAGAATGGAGCCGCTCAGGGAGGTGCAAGGGACTCAAAGTGCAGTGGGCAGGGTTTGACTTACCAGGGTAGTAGGCAAGTCTGTGGCAGGCAGGTCAGGAGGACAAGTCGAGGGTGGGGACAGCCTGTGTAGGGTCTAACAAATTAAACTGGAGAAATGAGCTGATGTGAGTTCAGGGGATCAGAGCAGAGTGGTTGGGTTTGGACTAAGACAGTAGGTAGTCCACAGATCTGGGGTTAAAAGTCCAAGAGCAGGCCTGGGTCCAAGGCTAGAAGAAAGACCAAGTGTGGGAAAGGGGAGTCCATTTTAAAAAAACAAAGCAAACTTCAGGAAACATACAAATGGGGGAGACCTGGCAATAAAGATGGAAAAAGCCACCTCGGTACTTACTATATTAGATCTGGAACAAAGATGTCACCTTGTCCAGCATCGCCTAAGAATATGAATGGAGAGTCAGTCAAAATTTTGCCACTCAGTACATCTCTGTTAATGGCAGCAAAAACATCATGATTATTGATTTTTGATGTTACAAATAGATTTTCGTGAAAAGACACATTTATAAGCATGCAATCTGTGAATCATGGGGTTTGACTATATGTTATGAACACTAGTTACTAGGCAACAAAAATCATTAGGTCATTTCATGTATAGGCAGGATAGGAGCTCTGAAGGACTTAGTTGGAGAATAGGAAAAATCTAGTTTGGGCAAGATTTCACTGAAGAAGATTAATGTTTAAAATCTGCTTAAAAGAGTTGTAAGGGTCTAGATTGGGTTTGTCACAAGGTTTATCTTTCACTAGAATCTCCAGAACTCAGAATTCTAACAATCTCTTTAATCTCACAGTAGGTATTTTAGTCTACCAGCTGATTAATGAGATAAACAAACAGGGTCACTGTAGCTTTTAATCTGAGGATGCTGATGGGATTGCTTGCAACACCAACCTGTTCTGTATTGCTTGTGCTTCCTTTTCTTTTTTCATTTGGTGCTAGAGAGTGAACCCAGAGCCTCAGACATGTTAAATATATGTTCTATGGCTCAGCTCTCCCATCCTAGTCCTCAAGTCCTTTGGATTTGTCTTTAACATGAGAAAAGAATTAAGAAATCCTGAGTGTGAGCTGGTGGGATGACTCAGCAGTTAAGAGCACTGGCTGCTCTTGTAGAGGACCTAGGTTTTTTTCCCAGCACCCATATGGCACTTTACAATGGTCTAAAACTCTGGTTCCAGGGGATCTGATGTCCCCTTTTGGCTTCTGAGGGCAGCAGGCATTCAGTCAAAAAACTCATCCACATAAAATGGAATCAACTAAACTAAAATAGAACTCCTGTGTGCTAGAAGCAACTTTGAAGTCTGTTCTTTCCTTTACACCTATTAAAGAGATAAACAAGTGCTAAAAGGATCTACTGGTGTTTTTCCATTGGTAGATACTTGTAGTTCACTGAATAGAAAGACAGTGAAGTCAGAACATTTATTTCCCCAGTTGCTTCCATTTTGTGCTGGCAGTATCTTTTCACCAATTATAAGGACAGAGGCCCAGCAACACTCTGCCCCCACCCCCCTCAGGCCTCACTTTAGTCTAAAGAATTCCTTTTTCCCTCACTGTATCTCTAGTTAGGCAAAACTGGGCTTTGTGGCTTTGGCAAAGATAATAATTTTAGGGTAAGCCAATAGGAAGCAGTTAGATTTTATTAGAAAGATAAAGTTGCTCCTAAAAGAATAAAGCACAGAAGATGGTATGAGTTTGGACTGATGAAGTGAGAGTGGGATCTAAGCATCTTTAAAATGGATATTTGTAGGATTTAGTTGGCTCTCAAGTTATATCTCTAAAGGATCCCCAAGGAGTGCAGTTTGTGACAAGGTTAAAAGTTAAAGAATTTTTCTTCGTAAACAAAATTTTAAGGTGAATTTCTGAGGGACTTGTTTAGGGTTAGGAAAGAAAGGTCATACTCCAGTTATGTATCATTTTGACCCTAGGTAAATATAGTTTATTTACTGCCCTTGACATCCTTGACTGGGGTGTCTTTAGGAATGTATCATTAGATCTTAAGTCAGTACAGTTTATATTACCTTTTAGAAAGCATATATTAATGCCATGGGCCATTTGAGCCTTATTAGTGGCATCTAAAATTTCTTGCGTTTCTCAACAGAAATACCAGATTAGACTCCAGGACAGAGGATCCTCTCCCTCTTCCCAGTTTCTCTTTCCATGTCAGTGTAATTCACTACCTTTGTATCCTGTGTCAGTTACATTTCTCTACAGAAGGGTACTGCCCCCACGGGGTGGTCTTTTGTTTGAGTTATATAACTCTCTGTGTCTAGGGTTTAGCAGTTTATCGCTCCCTTTCTACTTTTTAGGCCTTGATTTAATTAGACCCTGATCATCTGAATCCTAAGAAACTTTATTATTCCTTATTGGTTTTCTTTAGTCATACATCTACATTGAGCTTATGGTTTGAATTTGAAATGTTTCCCACAAGCTCACACGATCAAATATATTTTCTCTTGCTGGTGGTGCTCTATTGGGAAGTTATAGAACTTTGGAGACATAGGGTGTGGCTGTAACAGAGGTGGGCAGCTAAAAGGTTGTACTTGACTCTGATCACAGTCTGAGGTCTCTTTATTGTTGACCATAATATAATCAGTCACCCAGTGCTTCCATCAACATGGACTGAGCCATTCTAGCTATCATGCCTTCTCCACTATGATGGACTGAAGTTCCTCCAAACTGTGAGTCAAAATATATACTTCCTCTCTTACATTGTCTCTGTTAAGTATTTGTCACAGGAATGAGTAAACTAATCAATATGCTTGGTAAGCAGTCCTTTTATTAAATTTTCCTTACTTGTCTTAGTTGGTAGTAGTACCCTATTGTTTATTTGTGTGAGTAGACTTGACGGATGGCACTGGGTTAAGGTATTGTCTGTTCTTTCCACTATAAAGGTCCCCAATGGCACGCACTTAATGATTTTGACATCAGGTGATGATTCCTGCTATAAATGCTGTGAACTAAATATACAGTTTTCCTAAAGCACAGCTTGTATAAGAGATACAGTCAATGTTTTATTGCTTCTTTTTATCTGTTTTCGTAATAGTACTGATGCTCTAGTTTTCTCCAAAGAAGCTCCTCCCCTTTTGTAAACGACATAAGCTCATAGATAATTATATATTTGGTATGCCTTATTATTTTCTTTGATGCTTAAACTGGCCCATGAGTCATCAGCAGTTGCTCCTTCACGCTG
Source organism: Nannospalax galili (assembly GCF_000622305.1). Taxonomy (NCBI): domain Eukaryota; kingdom Metazoa; phylum Chordata; class Mammalia; order Rodentia; family Spalacidae; genus Nannospalax; species Nannospalax galili. The sequence continues at coordinate 349,964 of NW_008338253.1, read as the reverse complement.
TTTCCTTTTCATCATGACCCCAATAGACTTTGATAGCTTCTTTGCATTCTGGAACAATAATTTCTCGGATTCCTTTTAAACATTTTACATTCCAGACATGAAACCAAACATTACTCTAAGAAGTCCTGATTCCTTTTCTAGGAAATGCTATTTAGAGATCATAATTGGGGCATTGGGAATTTTCATTCCTACTGGGTTTTCATTACTTCCATATTTTTTCAGTGAACAGAATTAGAAAGTATGAGCATTTTTAAAAATTAAAAACAACCGTGAGTATACACTGATAGTTCTAAAGCAAATTTACGGTGAAAATATTCTTAATGACATTAACATAGTGATCATTTGACTTATCCTACTCTATGTATTATCTCAGAAATAATCATATTATTATTAAAACAATACTACTGTGTGTAATATAAGATGTATTTGGAGGGGACTGGACAGATGGCTCAGTGTTTAAGATCTCCTGCATAGGACCTGGGTTCAATTCCCAGTACCCACATGGCAGGCTAATAACTGTCCATAACTCCAGTTCCAGGAGATATGACACCTTCTTCTGACCTCCACGGGCATTGCAGGACATGGGTGCGCTTACAAACATGCAGGCAATACACTCAGACACATAAAGTAAAAATAATAAATAAAACTTTAAAAAAATGATTTATTTGACGTTATTTGGTCTTTATATTTCTCAAATAACAAAAAGTGATTTAGAAGGGATGCATTTTAAAGTCACTTGTGCTTATGTCATTAAGCTGATCTATAGTTATATTTGTCTTTGTCATTGTTTTATATTTTATTGATTGCTTTGTTTCTTATTCTAATTTGCTTTTTGGATAAAATAATTATATGACTCCCCAAGAAAAGAACTATAGACCAAGCTACATTCAGAGAGTTCTAGCTTTCAGCATTGTTCCTTCCCATAGATTTCTACCTACTTCATAAAAATACTTCTCAGGTTTCTTTTCTTTTCCTCCATTGTATATTATTGGAAAGAAAAACAAACGTGTGGTGCCCTTTTACCAAAGGTACCAACAAACTTCATTTTGCTTTTCTTGCTTTGAACAAATTATCTGAATAATACTCTATCGTCGTAAGTAGAAATCTTCACCTTTTTCAATGTAACCTAATATTTCATTATTTAGAGTTACCATAGTTTATTTAACCTGTTTCCTATTTAGAGCCATTGGTTATTTCCAGTATTTCATTATTACAAATAGTGGAGAAATGAGTCATTTGGTAAATCCCAACCTGTATATTGCTATATTTCAATAAAGGAAATTACATAGTCAAAGGACAAATGCATTTGTGATTTTTTTTTAAAAAAAGATGCTACAAATTCTTCTTTGAGTGAATTACACTTCCAACAGTTCTTATAAGAGCGCCTGTTTCCCCTAGATCTCACCAATGTAGCATGTTGGCAAACCTTGGAGGTTTTGGTCCTGTGTAGCTTTTTAGTATTTTTCTATCATGATTACTGTAGATCGTCTTTACATATGCTGGAGGGTCATTTTTGTATCAGTTTTGTAATCCATCCCTTTCACACACAGACTGGAAGTCTCTTCAGATGATTTTTTAGGTTAAGTTCCCCAGGGGCTAACTTTAAGACAGAGATTCACATGAAAATGAATTAAGTAGTATCTCTATGAAAAGTGGTATATTGATGGAGAAATGGCACAAAGATGTGAAGGCGGTGAGCCTGGGTTTGCACGCAAGCAAAGCTCCAAGGAATATTGCTTTGGCTCAGACCCAGGGCACTTAAGGAGACTATGTAAAATGCATTTCATATTGTCTCCAGCTGGTGGCAGAGGAGCTGGATTGTTTATTCTCTTCACCGTCAGACACTGCTTGGTTAAGTTCTGTCCTCCTGGGACCCAGATTTCCACATTCTGTTCTCGCTATGCCTCAAGGTAAATCTGTCCCTAGCCACCTGAGGGTACTCACCTACAGGCAGCGGAGAAAGAGGGAAAATTATGGGGACATGACAAGGGAGAGAAGCCCTCACCCAGGAATCTGGTTGAAGCTCTCACCAGCTGGGACTCAAGGATTCTAGCACAGTGAAGAGCTGAAAATCTGTAGTTTTCTAGAAATTACACCAGAAAGACCCTATGTAACCCAAGTAGTTTCACCTTATCAGACTGTAATTCCATCCAAGACATCTCCAGAGCCACCTTACAATCTCACATATCAGAGAAAGGGTGAAAATTTCCTTAAGCAGCCCTTTGAGATAGAGCTTAAGAGCCACCAAATCGGTGTATATGGCTAATGATGGCACTTAATTGCAGCTCTCTCTCAGAAACCCCACAACCATGCTCTTGGGAGCACTTTTATTCTTTTTTTAAAAAATATATAACAATTATTATTATCATTATTATTTTGTGTATGTTTGCCACATGAGCGCAGGTGCCTTCAGGAGCCAGAAGAGGGCCTCAGATTTCTTGGAGTTTCAGTTACTTATGGCTGCAAGCCTCTGGATGTGGGTGCTAGGAACTAAACCCAGATCCTCTACAAGAGCAGAAAGGGCTGAGCCATGTCTCCAGCCCCTTCATTCTTTTGCTTTAGAGCCTTTCATTCTGTTTTCAAAACAGCTTCAACCCTGCTTCATATTGGCTTGTCCAGAAATTCTTTTCTGTTATGAAGCCATGAATCCTGACTTTGCCTGGGTCAACATTCTTAAAAGATTAAGGGAACTCATAGAGCTGTTGAAGTTCACTGCATGGAACCAAGTGTCTGTCCCATCTCCAGTAGCAATCCAATTAAGAGATATGTATACAGTCAGTGAGAATGTAAGGCTGCAAGGAGCCAAAACCATGAAAATGTTAAAGGGTTACAAGAGATAACTGGCAGGACACTAGCAACATCTACTTCGGTGAGTAACCATCCATCCTACACCAACGGGAGGTCGACAGTGTACACGAGGGATCTTATTGGGGATGACTTTAGAATCCACATTATATTCTGAATAAATGAGAAAGCATCACTTGTATTTTGTTTACTTGTTCTGACTTCACAACTATTTGCTAATCACGTGTTAAAAGAAAATTACAGTGTTTTATGTAGACCCAGTTTTCCCTAGTCACATGGTGTTGGGTCAGATGGCTCCTATGAGACTGCCTTTGAAATTTCACAGACACCCAAGATAAGCCCTCTGTGTGAAGTCAACACCCAGACTTGTGTTGGAATTAAACTAAAGATCCCCTGACATTAGCAAGAGGAATAAACAGAACTTTGTTTTCCCTGCTAATGAGAGCAAACAGCTCTATCCCTGGTGGCCATCCTTTGAAGTTTTGCAACTATGAGATGATCACAGACAGGCCAGAGGTTCAGCTCGAAATTGCTGAATGAGAAAGCAGGAAAGGAACAGAACAAAATCCCTGCTTGACATCAGGATTTTAACCCAGAGATAAAAACTCATTTGACAAAATAGATTCGAACTCTTAGGCATTCACCTCTGAACTCTGTATTTTGATTTAGAGGGGTGAGATCAGCAGGTAGCAGGGTTTAGAAGGCATCTCCCAAGGGGTTTCATATTCCTGTGTCTAGAATAAGAATTGAGCAGAGACAGTTGATTAAGAGATAGTACAATCAATCCTAAGGAGGGAGAAGTGGGCTGGAGCTAAGAGAGAGTTTAGTACCTCTAAAGGGCATGCTGTGAAAAGGATGGGGATTTTATGTCAGAGTAGCCTTTTGAGCTCATTTATATAGCATGGGCTTTCTCATGCATGTACTATATGTTATATGTAGATTATATAGCGTTTCACACATTACAGGTCTTATTAGTATCGGAAATCTTACTTTAAAGGTGTATGTTTCAGTGTGATAATTGATCATAGGTCACCTTTACACAATCAGGAGTGTGTGTGTGTTAGGGGGAGGGGCTTTCTGCCACCTTTTTTTAAATGTGTTAATTTTGCAGCTTTTGCACAAGATTCTCAGGCCTTATGTTTCTTACTCTTTGTCCTTACTCCAGAAGGACTCAAGGAGCTATAAGACCCCCAAAAGAGATCGAGAGCCAAGAGATGTTCCTTATTTCATTTATTTTCTTTTTAAAACATATTTTATTTATTCTTTGACAATTTTATATATTGTATTCTGATCATATTCAGACCCCCTCCTCCACCATCACCCCTAACCTTCCCCCATCTCTCAACTTCATGTCCTTTACTGTTTTTTAAGGCCTATCAAGTCTAGTTTGTCATCTCTAAATGCTCTTGGCTGCAGGAAAAACAGTCACACACATTAAAAAAGATCTAGTAGAAATGTAAACAAAGAGAAAAGGGACAAGATAATGGAAATTTCCCCAGAGAGTCATATTCCCACTGTGGAGTTGAGGTTATGCTCTGCTGTAAGTTAATACCCTGCTCTAAGTTTCTTTATACTATGTGGAACAGTGGCTTTAGGGCTGTGTCTTGTCAAGTGACTCCATTTTACAAAGCAGTGGTTGGCTCCATTTTGAGTGAAAATGCAGAAGCAGGATGACTATGGATCTAGTTTATATACAGAGACACCACGGCCTTTCTAGAATGAACTTTAAGATACAAACTGATAAAGCATTTACTCATACAGGAGAAAAAGTGCCATCTGTAAACTACTTGAAGTGGATTGTGAACATATGGGCACATGGGCCTACCAAATCCATATCAGAAAAACCAGGCCTGTGTGCTCACTGAATACACGAGACCAAAAAATGATAGAACTCTTTCACCCAAAAACGGGTACAGATAAAAGGAGGGACACTCAACACTGCACTGGCTGAAGCCTCCCCCGCAACTTGTCATTAAATTATCCTGTGTTTATGTCAAGATTTCAACAGAGAAAGAACTCCAAACTGTCCTTAAGGCTTCATCTCACCACACATCCCACTGCTTGACACTCCCAAGTTGACTTGTTTGTGTGTCTAGACCCTGTTCTGGGTCTTGCCTTTACTTGCCTGAACCAGCTTGCCTACCAGCTCCACTCTGTACACCCTCTAGCAGTGCTCCAACTGCGTTCTTTAATATCTTATCGAGTCATCTGCAGTAATTCTCTTGGCATCTGTGTCTCTTTTTGCCTTCAGTCGGGCCTCCTTGAACTCTGCAGCCTCTTCAACCCATTCTGTTATCCTCTCCCCCTACTCTCTACTATGTAAAGTGTAATGTGTGATCCACAACTGACTATTAGCAATTAATATATGAATACATCAATGATGATTGCCAAGATTGACAATGGTGATGCTATCAAGGGAAAAATGGTTTACTTGGTAAACTGCAACAAATGAAACCAATATAGACTGTGAACTTGTCATTTAATAAATTCTGACATTATGGAAAAACATAAATGTGTCCACCCGTGCTTCTGACACAGCACTCTCATAATACCCATTACTAGAATTTTTCTCTTCTAATTCCAAAGTTAAGCTCTGGTCAATTTTAAGGTTACTGTTTCATGATTACCTGGGGTTTTCCCCATTTTATCATGGAAAGTCTCAATGTCAGGATAATCTCTCAGTCTAGGGCGTTCCTAAACAGAGATGACTGTTCATCTTGGAAATTTCTTGAATAGTTCTCATTATGTTAGCAATATAGGATTGGGCTTCTCAAACCACATTGCCTCCAAGTTCCCTGGGTGTTTTATTTCTGAACATGATGATTCTGATTCAAATATTCTGGATTGGGGGCCAATAATCTGTATTTATAGTTTCCAGGCGATGCTGACGATTCCAGCCTACCCATAGAGAACACTTGGAGTAGCAAGGGTTAAAGGCAGGGATAATATAGATGTCAACTTTTGCTGCAAATCTCCAATATTTTGAATTTAATATTAATTTGTATCCGCTTTCAGCTTAAGGAAAGTGCCTAAATGATAATGTTATTTCTTTATAAACATTGATAGTGAAGAAAGGAAAATTTATTAGCCGAAAGAACATTTAAGTTTATGAAAAATATACTTTAAAAGAAAGGATATTTAATATACAGTAATGAATATTTTAAATTATACAAAAATTACAAGGTATGACTGTCATTCTAATTTTTCCATATTTTATAATACTTAGTTTTCAAATTTTTGAACAAATTTTGAACTTGAATTTTTTAATTATATTGCATTTTTATATCTTCAGTACACACCCATAATACAGTCACATACAGACCATCTGTGCCTTCACATGGCATTCTATATTACATTCTGTATATTTCTGAAATGCTTCATCTGTAAGACATGACAGTACTTAATAAGGATTTGCCTAAATTTATTCCATTGACACCCTGTACAGAACATCATTTATTTACTTTTCTTTGGGCACATTTCCAACAACAAATCTTCCTTGAGCAACAATTTCATGAGCATCATGAGATAGCTTTGATTCTAGGAAAGAAAAGTTGATTTTGAATATTCCTAAATAGCCAAGTAGGGCTAATCATTATTGACCCCCATTTCCATCATTAACAATGATAAATAACATCTATAGCCATGGTATCCTTTTACAATAATTTCTGTAGAATTATTTTATGGTCAATTTACTCAACTACAGGGTATCCACTATAAATCCTATTTAGATAAATTTCTGCTTAATTTAAGAAAGAACTTATGGGATACAATATACATTTCACTCATTGAATTTAACTACAGTTATAACATGCTCTCTTGAATCAGATAATTTTACTGAATTTCCAAATCTATTATCAGTCGTTATTATTGTATGTGTGTTTCTATAATTACCGTGATATGTGTAAGTATACTGAGGTAAAACTACATGTGTCCTTAAGCTATAATTTTTTAAAAACCCAAAAAGTTTAATTTATTTTAAAAAATTATACTCTTTTATTAGAAGCAATTAGAAGCATAACTGTTAACTACATGTCATTTTTTAAAATAGCAATGATTAAAATGAAGTGAATGAAAAATAAACCTAAGAATAAAGATAGGAGTGAACACAGAAGCAAATATAACAATAGAACTCACATTTAGAAAAGACAGTCTTAGGAAATAGAATCATGTCTAAGAGATAAAAAGCATACCAATTGTGCTATGTGATGCACAGGACTATTTCAATCTAATATTTCATCAGTGTCAAGAACAAACTATGGCTCATGCTAAGAAAATGAAACATGGTCAACTATGTAGACATGCTGTTTACATGTACTGAACTGCAACTACATTCTATTTTTTTACATTAATTTACTTTCATGTAGGGTGTGCACATACGTAGGTGGCAGACGACAAGTTGTGGGAGTCAGTTCTTTACTATCATGTGAAATGCAGATACTGAACTCAGACCTTCTATATTGGTAGTAAGTGCCTTTACCTGCCGAGCCATCTCGTGGCACCAGAAATGCACCTATTTTAAATGCATATTTTGATTAGCTTTGACAAATTTATAAAACTCTGTATGTGCCACAATATAAACATAAAAGGTCTCCCAAACATTCCTCAGTTATATATACCTCATTATAGTCAGTCTCTCCACTTTTAGCCATAGGCAACAACTTCTGCTTTCTACTACTGTAAATTAGATTTTTCTTTTCTCAAATGTTCCAAAATTAGAATCATAAAATGTGTGGTCTTTTATATCTGGCTTCATTAACTTATGATAATGTTTTTGATATTCAGCATAATGTGAATCTACCACAGTTTATTCATCCATTCATTAACTGATGGGATGGTTGTATGAGAAGGAAATTTGGGGAGGGGCTAATCCTGTTAGCTTTGCTTTATAAAAGTACGTAAATGCAGAAAGTGACATTCTTTCTATAACATTCCTGAACTCAACTGCACTTCTGTCTCATATTTTCTATCTAAGATTTCTTCTTTTTTTTTTACTAATTATTAATGATTTTATTGTACAAGCCTAATCGACTTTAGATATGTGTAAATTCTCATTGGCAGAAATAAAGGCACACCATAATTATCATCTTTTGCTTATATATCATCCCAGAGTGACAGACAGATGGCAGAATATATTAATCTCCCTCAACTAGAAAGCAAACTTCTAGAAGTATACTAATATTTTAGACTGTAACATAAATCTAAGATTTTCTGTTTTAAAATACAGGTTTCAGGCCTTTGAGATGACTTAGTAGGTAAAGGCACTTACCACCTAGCCTGTCAACTTTAATTGGATCCCTGGGATGCACATTGTGGATGTAGCAAACCAACCTCTAAAAAATGTCCTCTGATCTCCACAGGCATGCTATAGCAACTGTGTATGCACATATATAACATCACCACCACCACCAACAATGATGATAATAATAAATGCAATTTAAACATTAGAAATACAGATTTCCACAATGTACTAAAATGGCTTCCATTTACAGGGCATTTTCTACTTCTTTAATAGCCTTCACCGACATTTCATTTAGCCAGAAGAGCAAAACTGATCAATAAAAGTAATTAATTAAGACTATGCATTCACAAATGTCTTAAGTCCCATTAAGACTTAATTATCCTTGTTAATGGGAATTGGACCCAGGTTGTGTGTGAAATTCACATACAATCTCAAAACTTAATTAGTGCAAATAGTTTCTAACTTTTCTTTCATCAAACTTTGGCTGGGGGTCCTAGGGAGTGTCCAATAGTGGTGAAATTATTTTAACGGTGATGTATGTGGGTTCCACTTAACATCTCCTGTAAGAGAATGGTGGGGGAGAATTGAATTAAGAATGTTGAGAAATATTTTTGAATCCTCAAAAATAAGTTCCCCAAAATGACTGACCAAATTTGACATGATGACACCCTATGCTTTTAAAAGGTGACTTAGAAGTCTTCTGAACAGGGAAATAGTAGAAAATGAACAACACCATAGATTAACTTTGATTTATTACTGAGACCAAGAGCAGAGGCAAGACATAGTTCTAAACAGAATGACAAAATAGATCTCAAGTAGCCTGAATGCTTACAATGAACACGTGTTGTCCTGGTGTAGTTTTTAATAGCCCCCTTTCACTGTCGGAATTATGCTAATTTGGATAATAAATCAGGTGTTAGCCTAGATGTAAGGCAACAACAGTACTAAAGCAGAAAAGACCAAAATGCTCTAACCCCACCACCAATGCTCCTTTCCTGAGGTTTAAGGAGCTGCTCAATTGGACATCTTGCATGTCCAATATTATTTTATAGATTATATAGTATCCAATATTTATATTATAGATATAATTAGGCTTCTTCTCCCTTCTATTAATGTCAATCCATGATTTGAAATTATGTGTGTTCATTAGAATCACTGAGAATCTTATAAATACCCAATGCCCAAGAAGCATCCTGAAACAATTAAATCAGTGTCTCTGGAGATGGAACCTAGTAATTGATGGTGTTTAAAAGCTTCTCAGAAAATTCTAATGTGCAAGCAGTGTTAAGAACTATTGATTGTGATGGTCATTAAAACAATTATTTCTATTACAAGGCATCTGATATTGTGAATGATGTACAAGACTCAGAATCTCCTGATAGAGGAAGGGCATCCTTATCACCCTTAATGGGTGACCATGACATACTCCTCTTTGTTCCACTGTCTGGGTGACCAAAGTTTCTGTTCATTCTTGTTGTGTCCTGTTTAGACAAGGAAAACTATTCTACTTTTTCTTCTGAAATCTTCAGTGCCTACAATTACAGCATAACAAAGCCAGAGCTATAATTTTCCAAATGAACATCTCCTTCGCCCTGGGATAAAGGCACTTAAACTGATAAAGGCATTTGAAGGGACCTCCATCTTGGCTATTCATTATCTGATGAAAGAGCTGACATTCTGAAAGCTTAGAAAACTGAAGCTAGGTGGCAGTCCTGCTTAGCAATTAAGAGAGACAATACCACCAACTGTAAAGAAGAGTCACACAGCAGGAAACCAAAATGAGCTTGCTACTGATGTGACGTCAGCATGGGATCAACAGGGCAAAATGAACATGCAAACATCATGACTTTAAATACAGTTTTTCTTATCAACATTGGGGAATTTCCTTAAAATTATAGTTAACTCTTAATTTTTAGTTCCTTTTCAATAGTCTCCATAAGCTGTTTATATTGCCTTATGGAGTATAATCCTTCTCAAGTATCTACAGAAAGTCAGTAGTATTAGTTAATCGTTTGTCTGCCATAAAATGGAAGCACATGAATAGTTTATGGTGAATACTGAAAAGTATTTAAAGTGAAAATGTATGGTATATGCCAAACTATGTTAAAGTGGGATTTTTTAAAGACATAACTTATTTTCTCTATAAATGGTTAACAAAGTATTTATAGTGTCATATTTATTAAGATTATCATGTTTTTTATGATTACCTATCTTGTTTAACTTCTTTTACAATAAGCACTTTCCTTAAAAATGCCATTGTTTTTATGAGAATCATAGTGTACTTCAATTTGCTAATGTCCATTACTGATTAGGTAATTAGTTGGTCTTGACTGTTTTCTGTCATGTCTATTGTCAGCCCAAGGCCTGTTTTATTTTATTTGATAGTTCTCCTAATTAGAATTGTTAGCGGATGATGCTAGTGTATGTTCATTTCAAACAATCAATAGACTGTGCGTGTACTCACTCTTATTTGGAAAGCTAACCAGAAGTTGATGCTTTTTTTTGTTTGCTTTTGTTTTAGGGGAATATTCAGGATGAGGCTAGGGTATATTGAGTTGTGTAGATTGCATATAATCCAAAATGTTTAAGAAAGTATCCATTATATGGGACATAATTTTAGAAATTATAAGATATTAATGAATTGTTATATCAGAATTAAGAGCTCAAGAATACTAGTGGTGGCGAGGGAGATGGCCCAGAGGGTAAGAGTGCTTGCTGTAGAAGCAAGGACTGAGTTTAAATCTTTAACATCCACATTATAAACCCAGGCAATGAGTATATGTGCCTGTAACCCCAGCATTGATAGGTGCAGGCAGGTGGATCCTGGGAGCTCATTGGCCAGGCAGTCTAGTCAAATTGGTGAGCTTCAGGTACAAACATGTACATAACACACACACACACACACACACACACACACACGCACGCACGCACACGCACACACACACAATTTTGAAAAAAGAAAACTTAGTGTTTCTTCTAAACATATATTCATGTAATTGGTTGAGCTAAAGTGCAGTGTATTGGAGAGTAGAGCTAGGAACACAACTCGTAGCAATAATTCAGTATCTTAAGGGTTGAAGTATCCTCTCTCAAAAGTAATGCTTTTCTGTCTGATCAGATAGTGGGTGAGAATTTCCCATTTTTCTAGAATTAGAGTTAATGCATAAAGCTGATGACAAAAGACTAATTAATATTCTAAATCTAAGTTCAGAAAGCCATTCTCCTGAAATGAAAGTGATTTGGAAATTAAAAAGAAAAAACAACACAACAGATCCGAACCCACCCCTCCCCTAGTCCAAACAATGAGAGAAGTAGGGTTGGAGATGGAGAGGGAGAAAGAACCCTTAGCTCTTCATTATCTGCGAAGTGACTTCTTTTGACTCTCCATTATTATCATTACCATTTCTCTTGCTGTGCTAAGGAGGTGTTTCGTGTTTACAAAGAAAAGCTGTAGGCCTTGAGAATCACTAAGTTGAACTTAATTCTTTCATCGGATGTCTCCTCAGCCAGATAACTTGCTGAAGTACTTATGCCTTATTGGAGGAGGGAAACAAGAACTGGAAGGAGATGGCAAACCTGCGGACTACCAAGCAGAAAAAAGTGCCAGGCACAAACACCATGTAATTCACACTTCCTGAGAGGGACATAGGTTGAAAATAAAGGTGAAACCGGGGGCCTCATTTCTGCAGCGCTACCACCCTGTGGGAAGAATGAAACTGAGCAATCAGAGGAATGTGCTGTGGCAGCACCAGCTGGGAGATTTACAGAACCGATTTAGGGAAAGATGAAACCTAGAAACAGAAGATTAAAAGACACGAGGGAGGGGCTGGGATTGTAGGTATAGCATAGTGATAGAGCAAGAGCTTAGCATATGTGAGACCCTGGATTCAATGCCCAGCATGGGGGAAGGGGAAGGGGGAGAGAGAGAGAGAGAGAGAGAGAGAGAGAGAGAGAGAGAAAGATTGATTCAAAGAGATAAAAGATGAGAATTTTTCAGGATAACTCACAGAATTATTTCATTATGAAATTGTAATATATCCCAAACAGTAAAACCAAAAAGAAATCCTCATACTGACATACCTTAGTGAAAAGCGCAGTTAACAATGACAATAAAATATTGAAATATTGACAGAGAAAAAAGACTAATAAGGAGATAGAGAGATGGCTCAGCTGATAAGAGTGCTGACTGCTCTAGCAGAGGACCTGGGTTCAATTCCCAGGACTCATATGGTAGCTAACAGCCATCTGTAACTCCAGTTCCAGGGAGAAACTAAAACCAACTGGATTTTCAAAACCCTAAAAACAAAAGCAAAGATTGGGGCGACGTTTAATTGATTCCAGGAATGAAAATTGATTTAATATTAGGACATTAATCCACATAGTTCACTATGTCAGTCACTTAAAGTTGAAAAACCATACTGGTGCTGAGACTGAGTGACAAGATAGTCAATATGCACTTGCTATGAGTTGAATGTCTTCTCTAAAATTCATGTTCAAATTTAATTATCACTGTGACAGTGTTATAATGTGAGATTTTAAAAAGGTGATTAGGACATGAAGAGTTCCATCTCATGAATGGATTCATGATGCAATCTCTAGTAGTGGGTTAGCTATCATGGACACGGCTATATAAGCAAGCTTTCTACTACACGTGCATTTTCTTCCTTGAACTCTTGTTATCTCTGGAACACCCAGTTTCTTTTTTAAAATTATTTTTATTTTAGAGGCAGGCAGGTCTCTGTGAGTTCAAGGCCAGCCTGTTCTACATAGTGAGTTCCAGGCCAGCTGGGGCTACAGGGAAACCATGTCTCAAAAAGACAAAAAAAAAATTTTTTTATGTGTATGAGTGTATTTACTGCACGTGTATAAGTGCACCCACATTATGCAATGCCGTTGGAGGTCAGAAAGAAGGTTTTGGATCCCCTGGAACTGAAGTTTAGTTGCCATGTGGGTGTCGTAAATCAAACCCAGGTCCTCTGTGAGACCAGTCAGTGCTCTTAACTGCTGAGCCATCTCTCCAGCCCCTGGCACCCAGTTTCTCAAACTGTAAGAGGTTATTAAACATTTGGCAATAGCAAATGGTTTGGTGAACATGCTATGGTGACTTGAATGAGAATGTCCCCAAAGGCTGCTAGTATGTGAACATTTTGTTCCCAGTAGGTGGCGCTCTTTTGAGTGGTTTTGGGAGTTGTGGTCTTGGAGGAAGTATGTCACTGGGGTGGGCTTTCAGAGTTCTTAAGTCTTGGTCAGATTTCCAGTCGCTCTTTACTTCCTGTGCCTGATTGAACATGAGTGTGCTCAGCTTTCTGCTCTGGTCTCCTCTGTCATCCTGCCTCCCCACAATGATGAACTCTTAGACCTCATGAATCATAAGCAAAAGAAACTCTTTGTTCTATAAGTTGCCTTGGTCATGGTGTTTTATCACAGCAACAGAAAATTAATACACATGTTATAGTGAAAAATTAATTAAAAATCAAATGCATACTTCTGTTATTTTGTGCTATGTATATATACAGAACTTTGTTCTTAGCAATGAGAGTTAAACATCAAAACATGGATTTATTGTGAATAGGACTGAAGATGTTCTGTATCCTGTGTTACCAAATATTCAACCAGATTTTAATTCTTTATGTAAAAATAAAAAAGCCCATTCATCTCATTAGTATGCAAATTTTCTTTCAATATTTGTAGTCTACCATCTTTATTTTCAGACATATATTAAAGCCAAGCTTATTAGTGGTTCATTTACCTTAGTTTCCATTAATTTGGAAAAATATTTTATTTACATCAAAAAGATTTCAAAATAGCATATTTCACAAACACTTGCATATCTAAAACTGTTGTCTTTATCCTAGAACAATATTTTATCTAGTTATATTACTGTTTCTTTTTCCCTTAGCACATTATAGGTATTGCTGTGCTCCTTATAGATGACTTTATGTTTATGTTTTAAGGCCCCCAGGCACCCTATTTATTTTTGAAGTCTAGAAAATGTACTAAGATAAGTTTTGTTCTTGACCATCCTATCAGTCAATGTCTCATCATAAAGAACAAAAGGAGAGCACTGAGGGAATCCAGAGATAGTACCTTAACTGCAGGCGATAGCTCACAGTTCCAAGACTGAGGAAACAAAGGGAAGAGCAAATGGAGGCATGTCAGGAACTTGAAGAGCCCTGGAAGAACTGAACCTCAGGTCTCTGAAGAGTATGTGTTCCTGGATGCTACTCTTATTATTGAAGGAGCAAAATAAGTCAATTGTGAGGAAAGCATAGTTATTGGATCTAGAAACTAGCAAAGAACCTTAGCTAGGATACTGTTATCAGGAGCATGATGCTAACAGGCGGTAAGATGCTCCCTCTTCTTTCTCTGTGATACATATCTGGGGAGCCAAAGGGTAGTAAAACTGTTATTTATAGAATCTCAGTGCCAGCATTACCAAGTGGAACATAAAAGTGAGTTTAGAGCTGAGAGACTAATAACTGGCATACTCTGGGTACCAGTTTTTCCAGGAGTATAACATTTCAATCTGCATAGGCTCTTTTCATTTCAACAATGCTTTCTCCAATAATGTCTGTGATTTTTTTTCTGTTCCATTGTTTCATCTTAGATTATTTCTTTTCATGTCAGCTACATATTGATGAAAGGAAACTACCTCATAAACATACCACATAACTAAGTTCCCAGTTTGTTTAGCATAGCAGATTACAAGTGCAGTTCAGGAAGGAACTGTACAGTGGAACAAGGCTCTGCTTCCCGAATTTTCTACCACTACTGCTAAAGCCTCAACAGGGGAATCCAGATGCTGTATCACTTTCTGTGCAAAGTGAGGTATTTCTGGATGTAAAAAAAGTTAATTTTATACTTATAATCAGGGCGACCCTCAGGAAAAATGCTACTGATGTCACAAATACTTCATTCCCAGGCCTACTTTCTGAACCTAAATCCCCAGTGTCTAAGAAAAGAATTCAAACAATGAAAACAAAAATGCCTTGAAGATGAAAACACTAGTGACTACTTTCAGGACTCATTCATTTTTGGTTCTATGGAGCACCTTTGTCTAACAAACTTGTCTTTGAATCTTTATTTTTAAAGGTATGAAGAGAGAATGGGCACATGAAGTCCAATCCCAAGTTATTTTATCTGTGTGCTGATACAAACTTCAGTTTCCACAGGAACCAAAAATTCATCTGCAAATGGCATTTTGTTTGAGGGTGATTGCTCCCTTCAATACTGATGAGGATGTGGGTGGATTTGGGAGCTTTCTCTCCTAGTCAGGCACCCGCTATTCTTCATCCTGATATAGTCATCTTTTGCATATTACTTTCTCAAATTGCAAGCTTCATCTGAAATTAGGCACTTTACTAGAGATGCTATTCAAATCACAATTTGACAGTTTCTAAGCTGAAAGGGAAGAATAGAGGGCTGATAATACATCAACATCAACGACAGGAAGCTGACACAGATGGGTTTACTTAGTTAACTAGAATCCACAGACAGGAAGAATCTAAATATTCTTAAATTTGTTCTCTTCTAATGACTTTTGAACTGCTCTTATCAATTTAGATTTTACTTACTTCTACTTTGCTAGCCTTTCCCTTGATTATATTTTTGGTATATTTTTATTGAATTTTTGTGTATTTTATACACAATATCTAAATCACTTTTATATGCACTTCCCCATTAACACCCTCCCATAGCCCCCCCCATATTTCATGGATTCTGTCATTTATGTTAAAGTCTATTCAATCAAGTTAGTGTCCTCAGACGTCCCTCAGTGCAAGTTCACCCACTGGGGTCTAGTCAGTCTATCTAGTTACTTCCTTAAAGAAGATCAGCTCTTATTGTTCTAAAATGATAGATAAATTTGTTTTCTCCCCCTATCTAGAAACCTTTGAGAGGGAACTTACACTGATTCTAGCCACTCCAACAGCTATCAAAGTGCCTGAAAGCAAATCCTGAATCCATCACTCTAGAGTCCAGCCTTGGAAAACAAAAGAAAAATGAGGAGGAACCCAATAGAGGGATGCTTTTGGAAGCCTTTGTCAAGAAATTCCAGTGGACTCTCATATGAACATTTGAAAATTGCCCTGTTCTGACTTTTTTCTAGTTCCCTGTCTAGAACTTGTAATGCTAATTACTCTTGCCTTTACTTCTCCTTCACATCTCCTATTCACCAATGACTTTCTTTTCCCCTTAGTGTAGTACCCGGTTTCTTGGCTAAAACTCATAATGTCCTTGGGCCTCTTAGCAACATACTCTGTTCCAAAGGCCAAAAATATCAAATGTATTTGAAAGCTTTTATCTAATCCTTTTTAGGGTTTAGGGTTACCTCTTCAGAGGGGGGAATGTTAGATTAGCCAAAAGCCCCATAAATATAAATAAATAAATCACAGAAGAAGAAAGAGTACATGAAGTTACCAGAAAAAAAGTGATAGGGAGATATGGCAGGAGTTGGAGGGGAGGGAGTGGGCATGGATTTGATCAAAACACCTTATGTGCATTATGAAATTCTCAATAAATTAGGGTTACCTCTTCAGAGGGGGGAATGTTAGATTAGCCAAAAGCCCCATAAATATAAATAAATAAATCACAGAAGAAGAAAGAGTACATGAAGTTACCAGAAAAAAAGTGATAGGGAGATATGGCAGGAGTTGGAGGGGAGGGAGTGGGCATGGATTTGATCAAAACACCTTATGTGCATTATGAAATTCTCAATAAATTATTTATTTAAAAAAAAAAAGAAGATCAGCTCTTCCTCACCCAGAAGTAATCAACTGCCCAATAGTATTTCATCTGAGATTGGGGCCTGCTATCTTGCTTACATTTTTAGGTCCACCTTTTATTAAATAAAATTTTATCCTTCCTCCCACAAACCACCAAACTAACTGCACTCAAACCTACTGAAAGAAATTCTTATAACCTGTTCATCACCTTAAAATGCAGATCCCAAACACGCCACGCTACTGCTATCTCCTTCCGCCTTTTCCTCTCATTGGAGATCTTTTCATATTATTCTCTACCCTCCATACCTTTGGCTTTTATAACACTGAAACCTCTTTGTTCTCCTAATTCTGGATGCGCCTTCACTGACTCCTGCCTCGATTTTCATCTTCTCCTCCTCCCAGAGGCTTACCAGTACTTTCTCTCTCTTTGGTTCTTGTGTTTTTCTCTCAGATCTTGACAAGTATATCAGTCTCCATGGTATCAAACCTGCATCTCTTAAATCAGTTACTTTCTCAAGCTTTAGTCATGTTCAGAACTTCCTAATGAATATCACCAGTTAGTACAGCAGCATTTCAAATTCAATAGGTTCAATGTAAATTCATTGTGCTCTGCCACAAGTTATCTCCTTTCTCAAGGCCCAAAGCCTGTTTTTGCTCCTCCTTATATCTAGTAAATTGCAAATCTTCAAGCTCTCTGCCTGTCGAATATCTGAATCTGTCCCCTATAGCTCATAATTACAACTACCCTCTGCTCGGTTCTCTCATTCATTCATACTGTCTTTTGTAATAAGCTTGTAATCTCTCTCCTTTCTTTTCTTGTTCCAACTCATCACGCTCAACAAAGTTAAATTACTTTGCTCATGTGACAGCACATGACTAATAAACTGTACTACATTACTGGGCAATAGGAATTTTGTCAGCCCATTACAGTCTTAGAGTACCACTGTCATATAGGCAGTTCATCATAGACCAAAATGTCATTATGAGGTGCATGACTACATATTTACCACTTGGTGTAGGTAAGTAGTAGGTTATATATCGTATAGGCATATATAATTACACACTATGATTATCACCCAAAGACAAAATCAGCTAAGGACAGGACTTATTTGTCAGAATGCATAATGCATCCATATTGTTAAGCTACATATGGTTGTATATTAGATAATGTCAGTGCGCCACACAGATTACTTTAGATCACCTTTTATAGTTCATTCTTATTTAGTCTCCCTTTGTGGACTTCAGTGCTCAGATTGCCAGGAGAATATCTTTGGTGACCTCTTAGTGAGAACACTGGCCTTAGGAAGTTGGAGCTTTGCCAACCAGAGAAGTATGCACTCAAAGTTTCCATCCTCCCATTCCATTCCCAAGATAACTGTGTGGGGATATAGAAACACAGATGCCTGCCTTCATAATCATACACCCAGGATGTCTCATTCACTATGTGGACATACCTTTGGGGGATCAGAGTGATTTTCTATGCAGATTTCTCGAAGGATCTCAGATTTCCTTACCTTGTTTTCATTCCCTACTCCCTAAACCATCTGCCTGTGGCTCAGGGTCTACTGATGGGCAACTGTACCTACCTTTTGACAGATATCATGCTAAATGGGTACACATAATTCTGTTATTTTAATCCTTATAACCACTCTGAGAGCAAAGTATCATTATTATGACTTAATCATTGAGGAAAGTAGAGTTTAAAGAGTTTTTGGCCCCCGCCCCACCAGGCGTGGTGGTGCATGCCTTCAACCCCAGCACTCAGGAGGCAGAGGCAGGCTGATCTGTGTGAGTTCGAGGCCAGCCTGGTCTACAGAGCGAGTTCCAGGCCAGCTGGGGCTACAGGGGGATGCTGTCTCAAAAAAAAGAGAGTTTTTGATTTTTGAAAGCCTATTTAGCTCATAGATGGCAATTCTGGGAATCCAAACAAGACTTCAGTGGTAGCTTACCAAACTGACATGCTATGTTCCTTTCAATGATGTACCACTATGTTGAAAACAGACTTGTAATATGGACCCCAAGATCTCTGCCTACTGGTATCGATACACATATGCAATCCCCACTCCACAGATGTGAGCTGGACCTTGTGATTTGCTTCTCATAAATCGAATATGATAAAAATAATTTTAGTTCCTTGATTAGTTATGCAAGACTGTGACTCCCATCTTCCTAACAGACCATCTCTCTGATTTCAAGTAAGCAATCTGCTTTTTTAGGCAGACATTGGTGATTGGAAATTGAAAGTACCTTCTAGTTAAGACACAACAGCAGTAAGGAACTGAGGCTCTCAGATCAGATGAGCAAGGCAACATTTAGATGAATGAGCTTGGAAGCAAATCCTTCTTCTGTAGATCTTTGAGACAAGGCAGTAGCTATTGTCTGCACCTTGACTGCAGCCCTTAGGAGATTCTTAGGAGAACCAGAAAACTCATATAAAACTGTGACTGAATTCCTGACCCACAGAAGCTGAAAGATAATAAATGTGTGGTAGTAAAAAGAATCCTGTTGCCTGAAAACAGAGGAGTAACTCTTGCTATTCTGTGTGGTACTTGAAAGCTTCTGCTCAGTGAATTATTAACAGAAATGCCAACTAATCATCTATCACCTCTGTTGATTTTACAGTCTAATATATTTAGCTAGGATGGTGGCAATAAACCACTTTAAGAGCATTAACCTTCCAGTGTGATTGGTACTTGATGCCTTTAGAGACAAGTAAACAACAAATAAATTATGAGTGAAGATTGCATAAAGGAATTATTTTAATACCTTTAGAATAAGCATTGGTTTTGTGCTTATTTCAACTATTTAATCAGTCAATGAGGGACAGTGTAAATTGGGTACCAGCTGGTTTATTGCTGAACCATAGGCAAAGCTATGTTCAGTACCTCCTGGTAAACTGCATGTTTCCCAATGTGTGCTTCTCTGTGCGCCTGCATCCTCACGTACATAAAACACATGGAGATGAAAATCACCCAAAGAAGCTCACCCAATTCCTTATTTCTGTTATTGACATGGGATGACAGACCAAGAGTCAGAGATGTTAAAAGTAAAACTGAAAAAGATGCAACCCTCGAACTACTTTCACTAGGCTGAAACCATCCTTTGAGTAGACAAAAAGGTAATAAAGGGATGGATGACACTGAATGACAGTCAATTGCTGTGATGATATCTGTGAGAAAGAAAAGCCAAAAGATAAAGGTAAATACATAATATGTTTTGACCCACACCTTTCTCATCCTTCTCAAACAGTTGTTGGCAACAACTGTGGCAGTCACGTCCTAGTTTGTCTGAAAGTGTCCTCATTTTAGCACTGAAAGTCCTATGTTCCTAGAAACAGCTCAATCCTGAATAAATCAGACTGGTTGGTAACCCTGGCAACCACAATTAACTCCTAGAGGCCTCAGCTCTCAGTGATGTTTGCTTTTTAATTGGAAGGGGTCAATAAAAATTATTGTTTTTCTACTTAAATATATAAATATGCTACTTACAGAATTTAAGGCAGTGGCATAAATTCCATTTCTTTAACTAAAAAGTGAAATATATTGAAAAGATTTTGCTAATTTTACTTCTATAATACATTGGAGGTGAGAGGTGAAAAGTAGAGATGGGGTATAAGTTTGGAAGCAATTTTAAGTATGCACTAGAAACATTTAAATTTGTAAGTACAATATTAAGTATGGAATAACTTAACTATATATAAGAGTACAAGTTACTTATAGTCTGTTCTAGTTTCCTTTTTGTTGTTGTGATAAAACACTGTGACCAAAAGCAACTCACAGGAAGAAAGGGTTTATTTCAACTTACAGGGTATAGCCCCTCATCATTAAGGGAAGTCAGAGCAGGAACTCAAGCAGAAATTTAAAGCAGAAACCACAGAGTAAAGACACTTGCTGGCTAGTTTTCAGTCTCATGCTTAGCTAGATTTCTTATAGAGTCGATGACCAACCTCCTAGGGAATGATGGTGCCTAAAGTGGACTAGACCTTCCTACATTAATTAACAATCAAGACAA
This sequence comes from Nannospalax galili, assembly GCF_000622305.1. Classification (NCBI taxonomy): domain Eukaryota; kingdom Metazoa; phylum Chordata; class Mammalia; order Rodentia; family Spalacidae; genus Nannospalax; species Nannospalax galili. The sequence goes on along the minus strand of NW_008338253.1, from coordinate 329,186 downwards.
TCCTGTATAGACATACCCACAGGCCAATATTCTCTTAACAATCACTCAATTGAGACTCCCTCTTCAGATAACTCTTGGCTGTGTCAAATTGACAAAGCTAACTATGACATAGTCGGTAGTGTATTTTCAGCTCTAGAGATCTGAACCTTATAATTTTATAACTTTTATAGCTAGAGGATTCCTTAAAGGTATTCTAATAAAATTTCTACCTTTCAGATAGCAGTCAATGATGTTTTTCAATTATAGAAACTGGCTTGGGAAAATCCAAATTTATATTATATGATAGAAATATACCTTCATCACATAAATTTTAGGAAATATTAGGGAAAACAATGCCAAACAAGTTTCATTTTTTAAAATTGCAATCACCATTTAATATATATTTGCTGTATGCCAGGCCCTCTGCCAGTCACATCACCTGCATTATCACATTTGATCTTCTTGATGACTCAGCAAAGCAGATGTCATTATCACCATTTTACAGAGGCAGTTCTTCAGCTTCCCTCTCCCAGATGTCCCTAGCTCTTCTTCCCCTTCATCCTTCCACTGTCCTTTCACCCTGAGAGACCCACGGATTTCTGACCCCCACCCTACTCACTAGAAACATTAATGGCTGCTCAAAGAACAGATGGGAACAGCAGATGTGAGTTTCTTGCACTCTATGTCTTTCTAGAAGGGTCTGGAACTTGACCCTGATTTGGCTGCCTGCCTTCTCAACAAGTTTCTTGACTGTAGGAATTTTTATGCATTTAATGGGCTCTCACACATTTCATCATGGTAACTACGTCCTGAGTACAGGAGCTTGAGGCATCCACAGTCAGGAAGCAGGGAATAATGAATGCTTTTGCTCAGTTCACTTTCTCCTTTTTGTTCAGTTTGGGACAAATATACAGTTCCATACTGCATGATTTCACTTACGTAGAGAATTGAAAGCAGTACAATTCATAAAAGTAAAGAGTGGGGTGGTCATTACCAGGGCTAAGTCCAGTGGATTGGAGGAGATGATAGTCAAATAAAGTAACACAAGAGTCACCTTTGCTCTTAGCACTTGGAAGGCAGAGGGAGGCAGGTTTCTGTGAGTTTGAGGCTGGCCTCATCTTCATAGAGAGTTCCAGGCCACCCAGGACTACATAGTGAGACCTTGTCTCAAAGAAAAAAGTAACACAAGAAGAATAAGTTCAAGTGGTGTAAGGGGACTATGGTCTATAGCAATGTATCATATTCTTAAAATTCTCTGAGGGGCCTGGAATGATGGCACAGACTGCTTTTGCAGAAGACCCAGGTTCAGTTCCCAGTACCTACATGACAGCTAATAGTCATCGGTGCCTTCATTTCCAGGGGATCCGACATCCTCTTTTAGTCTCCAAGGGTATTGCATACACAGGTACACTTACATAAATGCAGGCAAAAAACTCATACTCAAAATAAATTGCTGAGAACACAGATGTTATTTCCACCCCAAAACACCAGAAGTATATGAGATAACGCATATGTTAACTGATTTATTTTGTTACCACACCATAATACATATTTCAAAACACATGTATATGATAAATATATCATCTTACTTATAAATTTCAGGATGTTATTTAATTAAATAGAGAATCACTGGTTCACTCATATTGTGAAACTATAAGAGTAAGAAAATATTTGCAATATTTTTGAACCTTACTTAAAGATATATATGTTATTTTTCTTCTGCTTTTCCTTTTCCCTCTGTCTCTCTCCTTTCCTTCATCTTTTCCTCTATTTCTTCTTTTCTTTCTTCCTCTCCCCAGTTTCTTTCTGCTTTGAATTTTGGGCATACAGATGTATATTGGGGGGATTTCTTTGTCTGACTAATCTTTGTAAGAAGAGTCATAGAAAATAATAATGATTCAGGGCTGCAGAGATGGCTCAGCAGTTAAGAGCACTGACTGCTCTTGCAGAGGACCTGGGTTCTGTTCCCAGCACCCACATGGAAGCTAACAACTGTAACTCCAGTTCCAGGGGATCTGCCCTCTTCTGACCTCCATGGGCATTTCACAACACAGGTTACTTACACTCATGCAGTCAATACATTTATACACATAAAATAAAAATAATAAAATACTTAAAAAGAAAATAATAACTAGACATACAGTGTTATTTGTTTTAAAATAATTATACTTTTCATTATTTAATAGGACAATTTAAAACATGAGAGAGACTAAGGAATGTCATATAATGAACCCACATATTTCATTACTTGGTTTCAGATCTATCAAAAACATGACCATCTTAATTTTGTATGTATGTCACCATTTCTCCTACATCCTACCACTGGGTTTTTTTTTTTAAAGAAATCCCAGATCATGTTATTTTATTTATGTATGATTCAAAATCTTTTCATATAGATAAAAATTGTTTTAAATATGATTGCAATTCTTTATAAAGTATTAACAACAATATACCCCATGATCGTGCAATTATATCAACTACAATAAAATTTAAAAATAACCCCTTAATTTTATTAAGTAGCTGATATGCAGACATTAGCCTAAGAGGAATAGATAATTTAGAGATAATATATCCTACTAACTTAGAACATGGTGTCTAATAAAAATTATATAGTTACTTCTTCATTAGTATATTGATGAGTATCTCTGCCGGACACATTGGAGACCAGAGTTCAGTTCTCTAACAAAGAGGGTATTCTCCTTGCAGAGGCCAGGCCAGCCTACATAGTGAGCTCCAGGACAGACCAGGGTTACATGGTGTGACTATCTCAAAAAAAAAAAAAAAAAAAAAAAAGAAAAAAACATTTATGCAGACCATTCATTTGGACTAAGCTCTTGCATTGGGACCCAGCAGACCAGACTAAAAATCAAAATGCTAAAACTTTTCACACTGTCAAACTAAAACCGAGTTGTTATTATACCTTTGCAAAAACCAAGAGAATGACATATAGCCATATTTCCTTAAGAGGTCAGTCGGCATGGAAATGAAATGTCCTCCATTTGAATTCTTGCATCTTTTAATCTTTATACAAAGGAACCTGAAACACATGGATGCTAATCAATTAATTCTTCTTCTATCATTCTTTAACATCCCAAGCCCCCATACAAGAGAAGCTAATTTTGAAATGACCAATCTACTTCTGAAATTTTCTTCTGCTTTCTTTAGCTTTGCTCTGCCTATAAAGCCAGCCTATAGTGTTCAGTACAACCAAACATTTATTTTCAACAATGAAGTATTTTCTGATTTTAGAGAAGAAATCATTCATATGTATTTTTGTACACTTCAGAAGTGTTTTAGTTTTTTCTCATATAGGTTTTGGATGTGTTTGAAATAAATTTTCACACAGGTATTGCTTTTTATTCATTTTCGTTTATTCTTTGCTTAATTGGGGAGTCTTTCCTTCTGTTATATTTTGTGACTTGCTATTTCTTGTGTAACAAGTGGTGGAGCCTTATAAATTGGATTATTACTTCTGCTGCATTGTCTAAAATTTTACTTGTATATATGAATATTGTTTATTTTAATCAGCTTCATTGAACTATAATTTACATAAACAACATCTACATTTAAAGTGTGCAGTTAATACTTCTATATCTTTGATAATTCTATAAATGCATCCATCTAACCACTACTTTCATTACCAATTTTTATGTTGTTTTTATAACCTGTTAATTTGCAAAATTTTATTTTTAGTATATGTCCTCATTACTGGATTTAGTGAATCATTAATTTTTTACATTCCAATTTCTTTTTTTTCTTTCTTATTCTTTCTAGTTTTAAAATTTTATTAAATTTTATTTCTCACTCTCTCATGCCACACTGATAAGATTGTTTTCCCATCAGTGTTGTAATAAGAGTAGACTCTATGTCAAATGCTGGCTGCTCTTAAGGATTTAAATTGTTATTACAGGCATACAGAAACCCGATCCTCTTTGCAACAGGTGTGACCCTAAATACAAGTTTACTGATGTAGGCAGCTAATTATAATTAGAATTCAGAGAAATAAGCTCTAGTGTTCTTCTCCAGTCTCAGTGGCTCCATGACCTAGTTGCTTACATTTGTCACAGGGCCCAGTACTAGAGTTGTCATTACTCAGAGAGCCCCAAATGACCAATGACTGTAAAAATGTTTTTGCCAAGCCCTGTTGTACTCGTATATAAGAAGCTGCAGTGACTGGCTGTGGTCTTGTTGCCACCAAAGGAGGACAATTTTACGTGAGAGTTGAAAAACAGCCATCTTACCTAACTGCGAATAAAGAGTATCAACTTTGCATTGGAATAGGGTCCTTCCTGGCCAAGTCTTTCCCTGAACCATGAGGACACTAAAGTTAGACTGTTAACTCCGGAAGGATGAAGTCATGAGCAATGCATGGGACAACGGTGCTATGGGAGAACGAATAGAAAACAGTAGGTTCTTCCAGTAACTCTTTGAACTGGTAAAGACTATAACTAAGAGAGCTTTGGTTACTTTGACAAAATATCTGAGCTAATCAAGGTATGATAAAGATTTATTTTGGTTTGAGTTATGGTTTCAATCCATGACTAGTTGGCCTGATCATTTTGGGGCTGTGGCAAGCCAGAACCCTATGGCAAGTAGCAATGTTGGAAGAAAGCTGTTCACATCATGGCACTGTAAGGTGGGGACCAAGGCTTCAACACATGAGCTTTGTGGCAGGCATTTAAGACCCAAACCATAACATTCTGCTTCTATTTCCTAAAGGCTCATGGTTATCTCTCAACGAAAAATGCGTTGATTCCATCTTGAAAAATCTTCATAGTCTTAACAGTTCCAGCAATACTAAAAGTTCAAGTCCAGAAATAAGATCAAAGTACATTTATATATTTTTTTTCACTATTTCATATTTTATATACTTTTATGTATTTCAATATATTTTAACACTTTATATATTTACATATGTAAAGTATCATAATGAAACTCATTATTTCATATAGTTAATATATGCTAATCTTGTTTTTTTTTTCTTTAAAATTTTTTATTTCATTTATTTATTGATGTGTGCCCATGTGGGCTTATATGTATGTAGTTGTGCCCATGTCACTGGGTACCAACTTTTGGGATGTGGTTCTTTCCTTCCATCATGAGGACCCCAGGGGTCACAGTCAGATTGTCATTCTTGTAGGCAGGCACCTGTACCCACTGAGACATCTCACTGGCCCCTACCTTGCTTCTTAATGAGGTTAGTGGGTATATTGTCTAAAGATTTAATTTTACTTGAAATACCATGTTAATTGCTTAATCACTGATTTTGATTGTAGTTACGTTGTATTTTTTTCCTTTTCCTTCTGTGATCCTTGGTATGCTAGAAATATAAATACACTAATTCAAACTATTTTATTCATTATTTTTATTTTATATGTACAAGTTTATTGCCTGCATATATGTAAGTGCACCTGTGTCATGCAATGCGCATGAGGGTCATAAGAGGGTGTTGAATCTCCTGGAACTAGAGCTACGAATGGTTGTTAGTCACCATGTGGGTGCTGGGAACCAAGCCCAGGTCCTGTGCAAGAGCAGCTAATGCTCTTAATCACTGAATCACCTCTCCATCCCCAATATGCTAATTTTTAAATGGGAATAAAACTAAAATCTCTAAGACTTAAGGTAAACTCTTAGCTGGAAGCATCTTTAAAGGTTTTTTGGTTTTTTTTAATGTTATGACGTCCAAGATACAACGGTACAAAGAATATCCCATTCTAGAAGAAATGCTTTGGAATCTAAAAAAAGAGGAATATGACCTATGCAATACCAAACTCAACAAGGTATACATTAGATTAGTAGCTACATGTCAAGCATCTGGGGTACATGATGATGTGATATGAACACCAAAAGGTTGGGCACCCTCGAACCCACAGCATTGCCAACTATATCCCATTTGGACTCTCTATTAAGCTAGTGCCACTCATTGTCTGTAGCTTCCCTTAGCAGACATCTCAAGCTCCTGGCATCTCTAATTTCTTGGAGTTTCCACTGTGGTTTTAGCTTCATTTTTACTGCTTTATGTGTTGACATTTCAAGGAGCGTGTACAGGGAGTCTGACTGTACCACACATTTCCAGCTTTTACATTCTAGTTTTCTAGACACGGACTTTCGTTATGTCATCCTCACTGGCCTGGAACTCACTATGTACACTACGTTGGTTTCAACCTTATAGCATTCCTCCTGCCTCTGCCTCCACATGCTGTGATTAGAGATGTGCACTACCATGCCCAGATCTAGGTTTCTGTCTGAAATCTGGGTGGACACCTCTATAACCCCCAGCTTCAGTAGTCTGCATACTTGCAAAACTAGTATCATGTGGATGATGCCAAAGTCTGCCACCAACATGAGCTGTATCTGCTGGGCCCTCTGAAACTTTGACTGCTGTGGCCACTGCACACTTTGCCACCTGAACTCAGAGAAACAAATCTCAGGGAAACAATTCCCTAGGCAGCCCCGTGTGAGCAGGAAATTAATGCCAGGGCTCTATGTGCAAACGAAAGTCAAAGTCTTTGAACCTGCCACCGGTAGGGTCTGGGCAGTTTCTGAGACATACTCAAGGCGTCTCTCCTACAGTTCTAGGATAAAGCACTTAGCTTCTTTTCAATTGTGTTAATCTCTTCAGCAACTGCCTTTCTTGGTGGGAAATTTAAATGTGTGCTTTTTATGGTCCAAATACAAGTTTTTCAGATTTTTCTCTTCTGTTTGTTGCTTGTGTAAATTTGGCAAGCAGCAATCAGCAAAACTCGTGCCATTTTCTGAATGTTGTGCTGCCTTGACTCGTCCTCAGTCAGATTGCTTAGCCCATCATCTTTCATATCAGCCTGCCCCACAAAGCCTTGGTACACTGAGAAACATAGACAAGTTCTTTGCCACAATGTAAGCTGAATGATATCCAGTCTGCTCCCAATAGAATCTTTGTTCAACTCTCAAACTTTGTGAACACAGCCCATGCTGTCTATATTCTTCTAAGCCTTTTGTTCTTTTGTATTCCCATCAGAATCACCCTGTGCCCTGAATCAGAATCATCAGGCTGTGCCCTGCTCTAAGTTACTTCATAGTATCTAAAACAGTGGCCTTCAGGCTGAACCTTGTCCTGGTGATTCCACTTATAAGCAATAATTTGGCTCTGTTTTACACATAAATGCAGAGGCTAAATGTCTTTGCACCTCACTGGACTCTTAAACATCATTGGATATCTAGCAGCACCTAAAGGGCACAGACTCATGGTTTATTCCTAAAACTCTATATACTTATCAAAATAGATTTGGTGCAAAAAGCACAGATTTGTATTAAAACGGTATACAACAACAAAAAAAGAAGCCCTAAGAAGGGTGCAGAACTCTCATCTTGACTCAAAGCATTGAGGTGTAATGACCTGCTCCCCCCCCCACCGACCTGTCATCTAACTATCCAGGGTATGTGTCAAGGAACCGACAGAAAGAGAATACTTGACTGTCCCTGCGGCTTCAGCTCAGGTCAGTGCCTACTGCTGTCATGACCTAAAGTGCTTTCAGTGACCTAACTTCTACTAGATGATTCTGAGACTTCCCAGTCACCCCACAGGCTGGCAACCAAGCTTTCTACATATAGCATTTAAGGAATATTTAAGATTCAAATTACAACATCAATACTTGTCTTAGTGTAAGGCTCTGGAAAAGCAGATTTGGTCAAGGATGTGAGAGCAGTTAATTTATTGTAAGAGGGAGTATTAGCTCAGCAAGTCTAGAAAAGGGAAAATGGAAAAGTCATAAACCACATGTAAATAAAGGGTTGACAGTTTGGGCAACTGGGGATCTGTCTCCCTGGGCATTCTCTGAGATACTCTATTTAAAAAATGCCTCAGAAATGTTTTCTGATCACTGAGGACACTGAGATGTTTACTAATGAATTTCTGTCCCTCATTGGTTCAAGGTCAATTACCAGGTTAGGGATGGATGCTAACATTTGGGACTTCTGGCCTGCGTCACTTGCAGAACAGGCATACTCCTTTATGCAAATAATTTACAGGTAATTTCTAGGGTAAGGTAAGAGAATATGAGAGCTATAATTCCATATTAGTTTTTATGTTGTTGTTTCTTATTTGTGAGATTTATGGCACCAGGGGGAATATAGACTCTTTGAATATCTGGGCCAGTACTTGAATTTGTATTATTGTCCTTTCCCTATAATTTCTGTTGAGTTCCTTGCCACTGAAAGATTCAATCCACACAATTCTCCATAATTGCATATATATGGGGGGGCTGTTTGCTTTCTACTCTCATACCAAACATTCCAGTCATTCCTTGAGTGCCTCCTCCAGTGACTCTGCTCTGTATACAATTATTTTCTTCCCTTTTCCAATATGTTGATACTGATCATTTTCCGAGATCAGCTGAGTAACTCTTCTTTAATAAAATGTTCCCAAGTTCTACCTTGCAATACTCATGTCCTCTTTCAAACTATTATCTGGTTCTTCTACTAAAAAATTTATCACAGTGTACAGATGTGTCTATTTATTTTTTGTAGTGCCAGGGACAGAATGTAGGACCTCGTGCTTGCTAAAAGTATGTGTTCTATACTGTGCTGCAACTCTAGCCCTTAAACGTTATTTTATGTGTTAGTCTTGCATTCTAGAGTGTGAGGTCATTGAGAAAGTAAACTATGTCACAAATCTTATGTGTAGCACACGACTCAATATTTAGCATAGAGTAAATGCTCAGTAATATTTCAGAAAGAATAAATGACTATAGCGCTGTAATATCGACTATAGCTCTGTAATATCGCTTGAGATCTGGTATGCTGATTGTGAATAATAAATCCTTTTGGATTCAACAAAACAAGGAACTGGACTCCCTACTTTGAACATCCTTTAACTATCTCCAAAATATTTGTAGACTAAATATCTGTACAGCCATGGTGACTCTCATAGCCTCAGAAGAAAGTGTTAACGTGTTTCGGTCAGAGATGTCCAGGAATATACCTGCAGCTTCACCATGTGGCTCTTCACTCATCGCAGTATGAACAAAAGCATATCACAAGGAATTGAAAGATGTTTCTGTAGGTGTGCATTAGAAGCTCTAATAGTATTATGGGTTTCAATTAGCACATTTGAGAAGGGTCCGAGAAAGCAAGGATTTGCCATACAGTTCTTGCCCATGAGAAAGAGGAGGCAATCTTAAAATTTGACATTTTTGTGAAAGGCCCGTGACTTGTTCTTTCCTGTGCTTAGATAAAATTATAAACTGACCTTATTTTATCTCATGTTACGATGTGCTCATCACTCCTTATCTGAAGTTGTCAGTTCATCGATCCCTGGTACAATTTTGTGAGTTTGTGTCCCACAGAACAATATAGCCTGTCTATGAGCATTTGACTAGCTTGCAATATTAGGGTTTACTTGTGAATGTCACATGAGTTCTGAACATCAAAGGATGACTTTTTGAGATGAGAGGAAGGCTCCATAGAACAAGATTTATGTACAGGTGCGGAGAGTTCTCACAAGTTGGGAATGAGAGCTAAAATGAGAAAAGGAATAAACGCAAATAGCAGACTAGATCTTTCAGCCTGCTCTGTAACCTTTCAGGCTGACCAAAGTCTTAAATCATAAAGCTCTGCCTATTCCCGAAGGCATACAGTGCCTGAAAGAAATAGTTATCTCGCCAGAAAAACTAGTAGCACAGAGCCTCCTGTGAAGTTACAAACCATTAAGCCTGGAGAATTAAATACATAAGCCAATAGCAACATCATTTCTGTAGCAAAAAATTAAATGATTTCTTTTTCTTTGCCTGCCTATTCTGCCTATTTTCTCTTTTTGAAAAACTGTTCACATTTTTGTGCACATGAGAGCTAAATTGAAAATCTGAAAGTATAGAATATGTATCCAGAAAGCAAAGAATATAAATTTTGTTTAGAAATTTTCTTATGAGGCTCTATGACAAGAATTCTAAGTCCAAGTGAACACTTAACAACCATTACAATATTATTCTAGCACACTGTTATGTTAGGTACCATGCCAGATGCAGGAGTTCCTAAGATGAATATACCAAATCCTGTCCTTAAAGAGCTCACATTACATGATCTAAAGTGGTCCCTAAAACATCAATCCCAGATAACTTTATGTGTGCATGTGCGTGTGTGTTACCAGGTGCGTGTATTGGTATGGTTCGTTTGAATGGGCCCAGCCACTCAAGGGTATATCTTATATCTAGAAACTGCTATGTCATTTGCTGCTAGAGTATAAATTCTGTTGGGGGAGGGTGGAGGGTATTGTTTTGTTGTAAGTTATTGATAATGTTTCCTCTGCTATAATGTGAGCTTTACACAGGCCCCATTGCAAAGAATTTCAAGGCCTCACTGATGTCTGGAGTTCAGCTTGTGCTTTCTCACACTGATATATCCAAGGTTCCCACAGAATGGAATGAGAGGGTGTGTGGGATTAAAAGTTGGTGGAGAAGTTGTCCAAGAATTGGCAACTATGTGGAGAGTAAGAGGCAGCACTTAATCAGTTTCAGTTCTAAAACAACTTCTTTGTGCAAATTGTCCTTCTTGAGAGAGAAGTTAAAATGCTGTCATGCGTGCTTTTAGCCATATGTTAATTAAAACAATTCGTCTTAGGTTCTAAATAAAATGGCTCAACTTATTTGGCTGGAGAGTGGCCCTTCTGCATTTGTTTTCTCCTCTCCAACTCATTGAGGATCACCCCTCTCAAAATTAGCAAGTTTATATTACTTCCAAACATAGGGCCTATTTAGGGAGAAGAATGATTATTAAAGGATAGCCTAGATTTTAAAGTTGTCTATTTTCCTGAAACAGAGAAACAAGCTTATTTAAAGATGTTACTGCCATAGCTCAAATAAAAAGACAGTTTAAAAAAAAAAAAACACCCATTGTACATTTAGCATGTGTTGGGCCTTAACTTTTGGCCTTACGTGGTTACTTCATTCAATATTCACTATAATCTATGAGCTATTATTATGAACAATTAGACTTTTTCAGATGAAACAAGGCCTAGAAAAGGTAAAGAAACTGAGCCAGAATAAGATAACTGTAGAGATAGGATTTAAATGCATGTAGGTCTGGGCCAAGATCAACTGGCTCACCACTAGGCTATCTGTCTTCCAGATCTTGATTTGTCTTCAGTCTAGGGGTTGGGATAATATAATGAATCCATGCCAAATGACAGGTTGTTCTCTGTGTGAGTTACCTTTTCTTGTTGCTGGGACAGAATGTCTGACACAAACAAAAGGGAAGAGTTCCTTTGCTCATCATGGCAGGGAAGGTGTGGCATAGCAGTTCACAATGTAATAGACAGAAAACAGGGAAAGAGAATACAGGAAGAAGCCATGATGTAATATATTCCCCAATGAGATGCCTCAGTAACCCATTTCCTCCAATTAATCCCCATTTCCTCCAATTAGTCCCCACCCCTCCTATCTTTTACCACCTGGCAATTATGCAGTGAATCCATCAAGGGATTAATCCATTCATTATGCCAGAGCCTTAATTACCAAATTGGCCCTGGAACTACCCTCACAGAGACCCCAGAGATGTGTTTTACTATCTCCTACGAATTTCTCAATCCAATCCAGCTGACAATCATGACAAACCATCATAGTTGGGTTGACCAGGGAAATTTTCATAGAAGGCAGATTGAAACTGGTCTGTAAAAGTGAACAGAACTTGATCTCGTGAAGGGGGTGTTTAGAAGGTCTTCCAGATTAAAGAACCCATGAGCGTTATGAATATTGGTGACAGCAAACTGAGCACTTTGAATCTGACAGTTTCTGCTATCACTTTGAGAAGCTCTGGGCCTCACTACTGTAAAAGAGAGGATTCTTATGCTCTGTCTGTAAGAAGGGGATACCAAGGTGAATGTGCAGAACACTGAGAGCATGAGTTACATCAGCCAGGGAACAGGGTTATGGCAGTGCCAAGGAAACTGGGTCTGCTATACTCACCTGCATTTTCATTCTACCAACACTCTCCTGAGTCTTCATGAGATTAGTGGAAAAGATTCAATTTACCTTTGTTCAGATCATCCTATTCTCTCTTCTCTGTCACAGCTTCTCTTTCTAAACTACCTAGTTTAATTTAACGCGATGTGGCAACAGGATGCCCTAACACAATCCCCAAATCAATTTAACAACGTCAGCAAAGCTATCTTGACTTTCCCACAAAATTCTTGTATGTTCTAATTGATTGAAAATTGCAGGAAAAGAAGGTTGAATAATTGATATCACCAAAATTTCAATGGTAAGTAATATTACTTAAAAAGCAAATTATGGGTCTGGAGAGATGGCTAAGCGGTTAAGAACATGGGCTGTTCTTGCAGAAGACCTGGATTCGAATTCCAGCACCCACATGGCAGCTAACAACTATCCAT
>NW_008338253.1:296262-316746 GCF_000622305.1 Nannospalax galili | reverse complement strand
TGGAGAGCCTTGAAGATTTCTATAAGGAATTTGGTCTGAGCCTATAAAAACTATTGTAAGTCTCTGTGCAAGTGCATGCACACAGTGCTTGCCCACAGAGGAAATCACTTTGGAACTTGCTTCTAGATTCTTTGTAGAAATATAATGTCATGAAATCACCATTTTCCACAAATAAATTTGTGAAGAACCTTAGTAATTTCTAAGAGTCAAACTAATATTTTGTCATGTCTTTGAATCATTTATTATCTGCTCAGAAAATTGCTGTTTTTGTTGACCAAAGAATATTTCAACCTGTGTGGAAAGTTTTAATGGCTTGACTTGACAAATGTTGTCATTTTCAGGAAACAAACTTTCTCATCCTTTCCAAATAATCTTCATCAAACTCCAGCCTTTCAGTCAATTTCACAGTATTTGTTGACTTTTTACCCATTTGGATTTACTATTTTATTAGTTATTAGTGCCTTTGAATGTTCATTTGAATTTTTATTTTATGTATTTTAAGTACAGAGATTTGGATGTTTAATCCAATTTTGAAGACAATTGGTCACAGCTCCCACATATCTCTTACTGCTAACTACAGGCAAATGGGAAAAACAATTTTCTTTTGAATGTTTCTAGTATATTCATTTTTTATGATCAAAAGACTTTCCGTGAGGGCTGGAGACATGACTCAGCAGTTAAAAGCACCTTCTACTCTTGCAGAGGACCTGGGTTGGGTTCCCAGCAGGCCCGTGACAATTCAGAACTGTCTGTAACTCCAGTTCTTGAGGACCCAATCCCATCTTTTGGCTTCTGTGGACAACAGGCAGAGACATGGTGCACATATAACATACATGCAGGCAAACACACACATACACACATACACACACACACACACACACACACACACATGCACAAATAAATCGTTAAAAAAACCAATTGTCTCAATCTTTGTAAAATATGTTTCCAATGCTTCTAACCCATTCAAAGTAAAAGAGATGATAATATGTACTTGGTCTTCCTGCTGCAGAAGAAAAAGATGTAGGAAAAGAATTTTTCCCCGACTGTGGTTAGAGAAAAAGTTAACAACTGCAGCTTTTTCAAGTGCAAGGAAAACAATAGACACTTATTATATTGCTATCTGTTTGATACAAGCATACAAACGTAGCAGAAAAAAAACTGACCAGAAAAACAATGTATTCTTTTAAAAAACACATTTTACTGTTTCTCCTCCCTTGGCTTCTGGAATTTAACGTCTATCTGACTTACCTCCATTCAAACCATTTTTGTCTTTTTTAGGGCTTCCTTAAAATCATCTTCCCTTTCATTTAAAAGAAACTGCGGAAACTTAATGTTCAACGACAATGTTTATTTACCTATTTCTGCACATATTCTAGAAGGATGTTAAAGTGGCACAAAAGGAACTGTAACACACACTGAGAAATCAGTGAGAGATGTACCAGGAATGAAGCATGTACAGTGATGCAAATACAGTCTTATTCACTTAGTCTGGTTAGAGTGAAAATTTAGCCCTAAGCTTTCTAGCAGGTAGTCAGAAAAGGGAACTTGGTTATATTAGTTCATGTCCATAAATCAAAAACAAGCCAATTATCAAAGTGAAGCCCACACCAAAGTTTCTCTTGAGAAGCTTCATGGAGAGGTCAGTTTGTGGTGTAACAGTCAGTGTTCTCAGTAGCATCCTAATGGGAGACACAAAGATGACTTTCACAGGACTGTTTCTTGTCTTTCGAAGGATAAATAGATGGCATCATATCAACTTGAAAATCAGGAAAAGCAATTTTAGGGTGATTTGAGGGGTTGGGGAAGTTCATATGATATATAGTACTCTCTTTTGCTAGGCAAAAATCAGCACTACATTTTATAACAATCCATTCAGAGTGCAGTCCAGTACACAGAATTGTTTCAATCTGCAGTGCCACTAAGACTATGTATACAGTATTTATGAACACAGACGCTTTTCTTTTTTTTTGACAAAATTCAGGTTACTAGTTCCTCAATGTACACAAATTACTCAGAAAAGAATTATTTACTTACAATATCCAGAGAATGAATCAGACAACAAATTATTCATACTATTCAGAATACCTTCCCTCTCCCCTCCTGCTGTTTCCACGCAGTACATGGCTTGTTCGGGCACTTCTCCTCGGTGTGAAAGCTGGTATCGAAAGAATGCGGAGGAGCCTCTCAAGGCCACTCACTGGCCACTGGACTCCAAGAACTCCTAGTCGCAGTTGAAGGTGAGCCTTTTCCGGAGACACTCGTTCAGACTCTCTTCCTCGCTGGCCTGTATGCGGAGGTTGGTCAGGCGGTCGGCTATCTTCTTGATGAGCTCTACCTCCTTGTCTAAGAAGTGGCTCTCCAAGAAGCGGCAGAGAGGGACGTCTCCATTGACTGAAGCCAGGGCATGGAGATCCAAAAGGACTTGATTCAGGTTCTTCTCCAAGGCCAGGGATGTTTCCATGGCATCCAGGCTCCCATGGCACTGACACGAGAGTGGCAACTGCACATCGGAGAATAGCTCGCAACCACTGTGCTGATTCTTCATCAGGAGAAGTTGGGCACCTTCATGCTTCTCCTCAGCCAGATTTTTGAAGAAGTGAACCAGGCCCTCCACAGACATGTGGTTTTTGAAAAAGAATCCCAGAGAGAGGTAGGTTTCTGAGGCCTGCAGATGCATGCTGATCAGGCGGTTGATGGTGGCCTCCACCTGGATGGCATAATTTTGAAGACTCTGAGCACTCATGTTGGTGAGCACGATGGAGCTTGCCAAGAAGCTGCTTCCAGAAACAGAAGATAGCTGCAGATCGTCTTGGAAGTTGTGAGTGGAGGGGCGGGAGTGGATGGGTTCATTTGAGGCTCGGAGGTGGGGCTAGGCATTCCTAATAGGGCAGTAGGTGGGATTACAGGGCACGCAGTCTCTCAACCTAGTTTCAGATAAGAATTTGATTTTCTTTTCTTTCGTATTTATTGGAATGAAATATGTATTTGCTATGTGGCCTGTTTTTTTTTTTTTTTTTTTTTTTTTTTTTTTTGTCTTTTGGAGAAAGGCTCTCTTTTTCCCCCAAGCTTCCCTGAAACTCACTATGTAGGCCAGGCTGGCCTTGAACTCACAGAGATCCGCCTGCCTCTGCCTCCTGAGTGCTGGGATTAAAGGCATGTTCCACCACGCTGGACTGCGGCCTATTTTTTAAACACTAATTCTAAAGTGAGTTAAGAACGCCAGAAGTTCAAATAGTGAGCTCCTTTCATTTGTAACTTTAAACTTCCTTATTAATTTATAGCCTGACATACTCCTTTTACTCTGCTCTTAATCCTCCCATGGTCTTGGTGAATAACCATTAGTTCTACTATTTTTCTCAAAGCAGTCTTATTGTTCTGATATGATTGTTAACAACATCCCTATCTCTCAAAAGGGTTCTTGTTTGGAATATATATTATATAGTCACCTTATTCTTTATAGATAGATGTGACCTTGAGACAGAAGGCTGTTTCCACTTTCCAAGTGGTGAGATTACAGGTATTCTCGGCCACATCCAGCTTGTTCTGATTTTATTAATCATACCTATAAGAACCTCCATTATAAATTTTCTATTCATTACATTTTTTCATCTTTTGTTACATTCATTGCTTTGAGAAAGTTCTATGGAGTATCATAAAGGCCAGGTGTATAGCATCAGAGTCTTGTGATTCTAGACACTCCATTGTTAGCTGAAATGTGAATAAGTGTTAAATAATGCGTGCTTATAAATCTTACTAAAACTGATTACATACAAAAGATTAACGAAGTTAGCTCATCTCCTTTGAAAGATAAAGGCAGAACTGAATGTTCTTCATCTTTCTGATCATATTCTGAGCACTTCATTTGCTAAGTTCCATTTGCCAGGGACCATTTCACAATTAGAATGCTTTTGTGTGTTTTCTATCAAACAAGAAGGAGTATGCTATTAAGGGTAAACAAGATTTGAACTTCATAGAAGAAACCTTTACTCTAAACTTAGGACCTAATTGTAAATTAAGGTAAAAATCAATTATTTTGCAGTTACTTTCAAATTTAACTTGTCTGTTGCTGAAAACAGATATTTTAACTTTTTAAAAAGAAGCCTGCAGAAGCCCCCTTCACGGCTTGGGCTAGAATATGAACATGGATCTAGTATCTAAAGACAGGATATCTTTGTTTTCAAGGAACGTTGTGGTTAAAGAGTGTGTCCCAGAGGCCTGATTCCTCCAAGGGGTGGGGCCTGCTGCTGAGAATTGACTGCAGAGGCAAGCCATCTTGTGAAGGAAGCCACACAGTGACAGACGTGGAGAGAAAGATGACCCTGGTGTCTCACCCACATGGACGCGAGAGGGGGCAATTAACCTGGGGTGAGACTGAGGCCCGAGATGTGTGGGCAGAAGTTAACGGAGACTGTGGGTGGGCCGAGCTGTGCAGAGCTGGGTTCCAGGTGTGCTTTTCCTTGTGAGTTCCCCCATTTACCTCCCTCCCTACCTAAGGGCATAAACTATAATAAATTCACATAAAAATATGTTATATGGTTTGTCTGATCGCGCAAGAGACCCTGAGAGAACTCAGGTGACAAGGAGTATTCTCATATTACTCTTGAGGTTTGCAAAAGCTGTTTGAATTAAGAAATAGCCACATTTTTCAATCCTGGAGAGAATGGATAACACATTTGATCCTAGGGCAAAAAAGAGGCTGGAAGTGGAGGGAAGGAAAATTAAAAATTCAAATTCAAGAGCAACCCTACCAAGAATTCAGATAGGCGAGACATTGTACCAAATGAAATACTCCCTAAATAACTCTAAAGGAATTGATCATTTTCTACGTTGTACAAAAACCGTTAGTCAGCGTATTAACTTTGCAATAAGGAAATTATAAAATCAGAAAAAACTTCACCATATAAAATATTATCTGTATTGCAGCATGTCAGGCTCATTTAATATTTCCTATACATTTGCATATTCCCTTGGAAAAGGAAAATGTCTGTGTTAATTTTGGTTATCTACTTGATTGCATAGTGAATCACCTAAGAGATGAGTGAAAAAATACGTTTGGATGTGTCTGTGAGGACACTTCTGGAGAAGATTAAATCATGAGTGCTCTGATGTAAGGAACAGAATAACCCTTGAGTGAATTCATAATATGATGGCATTATTGGGAGATGATAAAAAGTAAGAGGGAGATTAGTTGAAAGAAGTAGGCTATGGAGGGTGTGTTCTTAGGGAACTCTGTGTGTTATCCTGGCAGCTTTCTTCATTTCCTGTGTGCCCTGAGTTAAATCTTCAACCACATGCCCCGATCACCATGTTTTTTCCAGCATGTGGGACTAGCGTCCATGGACTGAACCTGCAGAAACCTTGAGTAAAGAAACCCTTCCTTCTTTACCTTGTTCTTTCAAGTATTTTGGTCAGGGTTGGGGGGGAAGCTAGCTGATATGATTTGTAAAAACTTTTCTAGATCAGTTAATAATCTGCCATGTACAAATACTGAAAATTCCTTCCATCATCACTTTGAAGAGAAGAGAGCCAATGTCAGAGCCACACAGTGGTGGATGATTAAACACGTAGTTGTCAGAATCTTGTTGATACTATAGCTTTTTTTCACCTCAACTTTCTTGTCTTTAAAAACGGAATATAAAGATCTCACAAATATACTAAATACTAAATTATATAATGCATAAGCAAGCGCTGTGAACTGGTAGAACTCAAAAATAGTGTCATATCAATCTTGTGGTAAAATTACGGCAATCCTTTCATATTCTAGTAAGGATCAGAAACAGATCTCAGTAGAGTTTTGATCCACATTTTCTCACTACTAACCTGTTCTGCTAAAGCACTTTTCTGTGATTTTCAGGCACAGAACCACAGGGGTCTAGTTTGGGGTATCCAAGATCCAAATCATTTAAAACATGAGCAAGGTAAGCTTGTCTTCCATCCCTTGGCTAAACAGGCTTCCATAATGCCTGTTGAGGTTCTTTGTGATCCTGCTGTCTATATTTAATTGCACAGTTCTCCAGCCCAAGACCATGATGCAAGAAACATATGGCTGCCTACCTTGCTGATGATGATAAGTATCTGGAACATTCCATGTGCATGATACAATTCACAAAATTTACCTCCACTTCAATTCAAATGGATCTAGAATGCTTATGTTTTGTGTCAGATTCCCCAAAGCAAACGCTGACATGAAGATTGCAATGCAAGTGATTTATTGAGAAAAATGGGAGATCAAAAAGGCATAGGGAAAACAGGACAGAAAAAAAAAGAGCTACCGTAAAACAAACATAATTTCTGTAAAAGTCTCAGCTTTGTTCTAATCGCAAGGTAAAATTTTGAAGTATAAAGTACCCCTAGAGTTCTTTTCAGCATGAGGTACAGAAACTGGGTTTTCCTCTTCCTGCCCATTAGCCATGTGCCTTGCCAGGATGATATAAACTTCCAGCAGCTATGTACAGGTAAGAAACTGAATTAGCACAAGAACAAGCCACAAAAGAAGGATGGCAATCATTATTGGAGATGCATATTGGCACTGGGTTCTGAGCACACTGAACTGGCACAAAGGATTTGAGGGCATTGGGGCACGGAATGTGCAATACGAAACACTAGCTTACTACACTCCTTGGCCATAGGATGTATCAGAATTCAAGGAAATTATTTGATAAAGACTGTCATAGATATTAACCTATATTTATTCTTCTTTCCTACTTCTAGGTACATAGAATTCTGGGGTCAAGGAGCAATCTTGAACATCTATAATCTGTACTGTCCCTAAAAATCTGTCATGCTTGCCCTGCAGGGGTCTCATTTGCCAATATTCCAATGAAATCAGGTCCTAAGTATCAGCTGAGAAGGCATTTGCATCTTTTCTTTTACCCTCTCCTCTGACTGACACTATTCTCCATACTGGAACAACATATTGATTTTTAATAGGCCCACACAAATAAGTAAAAGTCAAAATATCCCTGGAAAAGCAGAACCTGACAGGCTGTGAAATGGCTGCTTAAGGGCTTGTCATAGAAACTGAGCTCACCTGAATATTGATGTTACACAAACAGCAAAATGGTCTCTGTGTGTCCATCGTTTTGTAAAAGCAACTATTATAGGGATTTAGGGGTTATCTCCAATCTGTTCATTCATTTTGGACAAGGGACTGCCTGGCAGAAAGTATAGTTATGAAATAAGGTTGGATCATTATTTTTCTCTCCCAACACACATAGACACACAGAGCCTCGTCCTTACCCCACCTGTTCCCTCCCACTAAATTCAAGTTTATTGAGAATCTCACACACAGTCCACCCAAAGAGGAGTGCCTTTCCAGATCCTACACCCTTCTATATATACTTACTATGGGCACCTCAAACAAACAGGAACAGTTCTTAAGTGGGGCTCATTTGTATTCCCAGAAATATCTGACAATATCTGAACACATTTTAGTTGTCACACAGAGTCCTGTTGGCATCTAGTGAGTAGAAGCCAAAGATGCTGACAAATGTGCCAAATAAAGAATTGTCCAGCCCCCGAATGTCAGAAATACCAAGCTATTATCCTGTAATATGTTTGTGTTTTAGAGTGGATCCTCTCAAAAATAGACCCTGAAACAAGTTTTTCAGAGGAGCTAGTCTATGTGGGGATGGTGAGAAGACAAAGATGGTGTAATAAGTAGCAGGTTACTTCAATGGGCAACTTAGACTCATTCTTGCTGGGGAACTCTGGGAGACTGGGTGGGACTCCCTTCTGAGTTATCCCAAATAAGAGTATGGAAACTTGAACATTAGATTTATGTTAACATATGTCAGTAACAGAAGAATGCTTTGAAAGATGCTAATTTTTAGCACTTCCTGGTAAGAAATTAAAATCCTGAGGTACAGAATTATAAGTACATATGGAAGGACCTCGTGGCATGTATGAGGATGGTGACTGTTGAAGAGATATAGGTAGGTTACCAATAACAAAAATTGCATTTGATCCTCTAATAAAACTGTCATGGGATTACATCTTTATTTCCACTTTCTGAGGATGATGCCTTAGTCAAAAAATTAATTCTGATTGTAAATACTATGGATGCCCTAGGAGACAAGAGTGACAGGTTTTATATAGACAACTTGTTGCAAGATGTAGTTGAAGGGATTGTTAGAAACTGTATGCACTACCACCATCTTTGTATGGTTGGGTGCACAGCCCCTTAAAACCATCCCTAACAAACAACCATGCAGTCTTTGCTGGAATTCACCCAGGTACTCAGAAACTCATTAGCTCATGAAGTCTACACATTCCATTTTCGTTGAGTGTGATATTGAGGAAACAAAGCCTCAGAAGCCAAGTGGACCTGAGGTTATACCCGGTTTTGATACTAAGAGGTGTGTAATTTTGAGCGAGTTATTTAAGTTCTTTTATTCTTTGTAGCCACAAAATACATTCTTTAGTTATCTTTTAAGATTACTATGAAAAACAGAGGTAATACAGGGAATTTGGCACAACTTGTTTCACAAAACGGATACTCAATAAAAATTAGCCTCCTTTGCATATTTTTCTTCTCAATTTTCTCTAATTGCAGGTGTCATCTCTGACACACTATACATTTGACCCTTTCTGGTTTCAACTTCGACAAAAATAGAGAATAAATGCAACCCATCTTCCCACTGATCTAAGACATCCCTTCATCACTGAAACACACCTGGTTCCCTCCAATACCCCTCATCTAGACTGCCTCTTTGGGTCTCTACCCTCTGGCCACTCTAGAGCTTCGGGCTGCATTTCCCTCCCAGCAGAGAGCTGAAAGTCTGCTCTTACCTGAGGCAAAATACATTTGTGGGTTGTATCTTTTGAATATTGTTGCACATGGATCAGAGTAGGCTCTGTATGGAAGAATCCTCCTTTTTTATTTGAGAGAACTGAAAATATGTGGCAAGATATTCCTTGTAGTGAGGAAAAGAGGACAAAGATAAAATGGCTTTCAGCTTCCTGGCAGTAGTCTGCTTTCACTCTCGTACATGTTTGTACGTGTTGCACTTTCCCCTTGCCCTCTAGGATGAACGATGCTTTCTGTTCCTTTTTAAAAGGAAAAATGTAATGTTTCATAGAAAGAATGCAAGATGCACATTCTAAATAGAGGTGGCTTCATGTTTCAGAAGTGTTGGCAAGTCTGTCCTTGGCAGTTGCCAAGAGGTGGATTGGAGCGACACAGCTGGAGTTGGAAAAAAACATCGAGCCTTGAAATTTGAAGTGGGAACTTTCATAGTGCCACTGTCTCTTTTACTTCTTGAATCCTCCTAATATTTCTTCTGGTCATTCTGATACCTGACTAGAGAAGAGAATCAGCCAACAAGAGATTTTGCTTTCCTTTACCCATAATATGATTCCATTTTTGTGTGTGTGTGTAAAGACATATATAATATATACAAAAATATGATTCACAGTAATCTGTATCTGTATGACACCAGCTTGTTACTTCCTACTTCACTATATTGTCTGAATTTTTTGTAATAAGCATGTACAGAAAATGATGCTGCAAAAACTCTTTCCCTGGGATGTGAATAACCCCTACCTGCACCTGCAAAGGACCCAACAGCAAACCAAAGTACAAATCCAAAAATGTTCACCCTTGGGAACCAATGAATTTGGGGGGCTTATTTACAGAGCATGGGTGAGGAATTGCTGAGAGTAGCATGGGTGGTCCCAAAGCAACTTCCTCAGAAAATCTTTACCCACCATGGATGATGGCTTCCCTATAGCCGCGTAGATTGAGCCCCCTTCCCTAGTTTCCCACAGTCTGTATACTGTAGCCCCTCCTGGGACCCTGAGGCCACATTGCAGTCAGGGCAGAATTCCAAACAAATGGCTGGAAAAAGTGGCTGGATACTCAGGTGAGGTCTGATGACTCTCCCCATCCTGCCTATGAGAAATGCCAGCTGTCTACACAGCTGGGATGATCTTTCGAAAGCAGGCACAGCTGATCTTGTGAAGATGGTGGCTGTTCTGTTCCAAGGATAGTGCAGCACAACAAATTACTACAGGGAAACCAGGAGGGAGACTTGATTCTATTTTCTAAGGAAAGGGGAAAACTTGTTCTCCTCTACGAGTAGGTCCTAGGACCTTGGCCCCACAAAGCAACGAACAAACCTCAGTGTTTGACTTCTCCAGTCAGAACCGGCTTGCTGAATAACGTCCTTCAGCCTTGTGGGCACCACAAGCTATTTGGCAATAGAGATATAAAACTCAGAAACACGAAGGGCTTCCTTCTCCAGTTCCCCTCCCCACTCCCTGGGACCTCATTGGCAAGTGTCCTACCCCTGACTAGTCACTAATAACCTTAGGTTCAGTCTGGGGACTTGGAGGAAAGGGAAGCCTCCCTGTGGGACTGAGTTGACTTCTAGGGCACGAATCCTGCTTTATACTTCTTCCATATTCCTACTGGCTCTGTTGTCCTCATCCACACAAAGAATGACAAATTCTCAGGGCTGAGGGAACCTTAAAGATCATTTGCTTCCAACCCTTATTCACTTCTTCAGGGCTTAATAATCACCTAACCTAATGAAGGAGTTGCTTTAGCTGCTCCAAAGTCTGAGCTACAGAGTCACATGCCTCAGTCCATGCAGATAACATCCCCACCCTTTTATAATGCTCAGGACTACAAGTACATGGTTTAGCACGTCTGCCTCCAAGATTGGCTAGAGAAGGGTCTAATGGCCCATACTGAAACCAAAATCAACAACAGGTCCCTTTTACAGCTTCTGGGCTGCTGATGCCTGGCAGCAGTACAAATCTCCCCTGTAGAGCTGTTCCTGCCCCTTCCTCAGGGTGCATGGAGGTGGCTGCTGTCCAAAACACAGCTCTGTTCACCAGTTCAAGATAAGGAAATATCTATCTGGGCCTGTCTTGCTATATAAGTACCAGATGGTAATGATTAAAATTAAATTAAATTAATGTTTGATGGTCCATGAAGGGCATAAATTGCATGGTATGCTGCTTGTCCAATCTGTCATCTTGTTTCTCTCAGTTCAGGTCAACAAACAACAGCTGAAAGTGCCTTCTCTGGGTCAAACAGTAGCAGCTTATTTCTCTGCTTTGGAAATGGCTGCTCAGTTTACCAAATCAAAGGCTTCCATGCTGCCAAATTCAAGATTAAGTTGCCTTAAAAGGCAGAGAATAGTTTTTTTTTTTATTTTTTGTCTTGTTTTTTGTTTTTTTTTGTTTTGTTTTGTTTTTTAACCACAATCTCTAGCCGCCATCTCCCAGAGTTGACAACAATTATTGGTTAGAATTCAGAAACTGAATCTGGCTTAAGAGTAAACCATTGCCAAAATCGCAAAGTAATTTTCAACTCTAATGACAGCCTTCTTCTTCTCTCACAAGACTTCTAGAATATGTGGGCAGGGCTGATGTGTTATCAGGTTGCAAAAGAATTCATGGTATCACATTTTAAAATCACTCATCTGCCAAGTGCTCCCATGCAATGAACTTTCACATGTAGATTATTGCTTTTGCCCCTGTGTGTATTACAGGAATCAAAATTCCAGTATTTACATGGCTTTTCTAACTATTTAAATCCAAGGTAACATTTCAACCTTTGCACTTTTGCCCAAGTGCTTTGGTGAAATCCAGAATGCTCTGTTTTATGCCTTGGAGGCAACAACCAGTTTCTATAAGAATTACATAAGTAGTAGAGCAAGCAAGTGGAGCAGGCACAGGGAACTAGAACTGTGGGTGCGCCATTCAGATAGCCCTTCAAGATGAAGCATTGATGGCCCTTGATGGCTTGAAGGTGACCTTTACCTGTCAGCTAACTTTTGGGGACTGACTCCAATGAAGAACACTGTTGGGCCCAAGAACTCTTGTCATTCCGTCAGCAGCTCCCATCCCCAACTTGGGACAACTCTGGGGGTCCATTCCTACTTTTGGAAATGTTCCGTATGAGGCTTGCCTCCTCAGTTACTGCCTGGATCTCCTCTCACGTCATTTATGTCCCTGCTCATGTGTCACCTCATCCCGGCTCTTTATCTTTCTAAAATAGCACACACCCCTTCCCCATAGCCCCACCACCATGCTTCCCTGAGCCCTTGTCCTGCTCTCACTTCCTTTATTTCTCTTACCAATGTCTTCCATTATTCATATAGTTCACAACTCTTTAATTTTATTATTTTAATTTTTGTGTATGAGTGTATTGCCTGCATATGTGTAAGTGCACCTGTGTCGTGCCATGCCTGAAGAGGTCAGAAGAGATCATCAGAACTGCTGGAACTGGAGCCATGGATGGTTGTTAGCCACTGTGTGAGTGCTGAGAA
This sequence comes from Nannospalax galili, assembly GCF_000622305.1. Classification (NCBI taxonomy): domain Eukaryota; kingdom Metazoa; phylum Chordata; class Mammalia; order Rodentia; family Spalacidae; genus Nannospalax; species Nannospalax galili. The sequence continues at coordinate 304,465 of NW_008338253.1, read as the reverse complement.
TCAAACTCTGGTCCCCTGGAAGAGCAGTCAATGCTCTTACCACTGAGCAAGCTCTCCAGCCCATAGTTAACAATTCTTTTGTTTACTGCTTGTCTCCCCACTAGAGTATAACCAATGCAATGGCTGAGCATTCCGCTGGTTTGTTCATTGTTTGATCTGTACTAGAAAACTATCTAGCACAAATATAAAGATTCACTATGTGTGAATGAGTGAATAATTAGTTGCCTAGCATCTTACTTACTTCCTACCACTTAGGCTACCTAACTCCAGGCACATCTCCAGAAGGAGTATGCCAGGGTAGCATGCCAGTCTAGAGAACAAACAGGCTTTGGAGTTACAACAGTCAATTCATTTTGTGGTCAATTCCATAGCTTCTAAGATATTCCAGGCACAATGTTCTTAGTAGTCCAACACTAACAATGCATGGACTATTCCTAACAGCTATAAGAAGCAGGTGATTTTACTATCATTTGCATTTTAAAAATTAAGAAACTGAGGAACAGAGAGATTAAGTAGTTTGCCCCTGAGATCATATATCCAATAATCTAGAATCTGGAAGTAGCAAGTCTGCCTCCAGAATCTGTGCCCCTGATCAGCTATTTATTTTGACTAAGTTTGTTTCTGAACTGCTTTCTTTGTCCATAAAATGAATACAATAACACCTAACATAAAACATTGCAAAAGTATTACAGTGTCTCTTTTTTGATTGATTTATTTTTTATGTGTATAAGTGTTTTGGCTGCATGTTTGCAGGTACACCACATGCTTGCAATGAAGGGCAGACGAAGACATCAGATCCCCTAGAACTGGAGTTACAGATGGTTCTTAGTACCTATGTGGATGCTGGGAACCAAACCTAGGTCCTCTGAAAGAACAGTAAGTGCTCGTAATTGCTGAGTTATCTCTCCAGCCCCAAGAATTGCATAAGTATTATATGAGATGATATACCTGAAACACATAAGCACTTAATCAAGGCAGTCTCTATGATGTTCATCTTATATTTCTGCTTCCCCATAGACTTACAGAAATGACCACCACCTGACTTTTGTATTTATTATTTATTTATGTACTTATTGTGCTTGTTTTATTTGAAATTTTCTACAGAGACTGCTTTACTGTTGACAGAGGTCTCAAATGATATGGCCAGCCACCATTCTGATGCTCCACACAGCACTGCCCCAATCTGTATCACCTCTACCCTGCACTTCATTCCATCCCTGCGGACAGGGTGAGGGACAGATCCAGAAGTCTCCACATCTTTCTCGTCAGATCTGGAAGTAAAATAATTCTGAGTGGCATATACAACCAAACTCAGGTGACATGAGTTGCCTATGATAGCTTAGCCAGGAAGTTCTAGGTTCCCATTAGTTGATATAAACATTAACATAAGTCAAAGCCCAACTTTGACTAAGTATGCAGACTACTGCACTTTCCAGATGCCTCTGCAATAAGGTTCTGGTCATCTCAGCTGTGAGGAGAACTGATGGTAGATAACCCTCACCCTCAACGTTCAGCTCCCTTAGGGATTGCCTAGCTGCAGACAACCGCTGTGACCGACATTAGTTACCTTGACGAGCTTTCTGGGGTGGCAATATTCAGTGACATAGCAGTGGAAGAATGTAAATTTCCACCACCCCCCTTAGTTCAACTGGAGACAATTCTGAATGGATATTTTTGCCCCAGGGATCCCTTTTAACATCTTTGAGGCCATTATTTCAACATTGTCATAGCTCAGCTTTTTCTGCACGTTCCTGTTTCCTTCTCTTTTTTCCAGTTCTTGATCCCAAGGTGCATCCACTCTTCTCAGAATCAGCTTTCCAGAATAGATATCCCATAAAGCAAGACCTGTCCCAGTTCATTCATACTTATTGAATGGTCCCTGTGTTCCCAACAACTACTACGCCAGGGGACAAAATGGCCTCCCAGAAATACAGTTTCCTGGTGGCTTCACCAACTCATACCTAGTCATTGTTTTCAACCTCTTCTCAGAAGCATGACTAGTCTAGCCTGACTGCTTACACAAGCACATAAATGAAGCCAGAAAAATGAGACCCATTAATCAATTCTCGCCTCAGCTCAGGGCTGCTCTTTCTCAAAGAAGACAGATGATCATTGATTGCCACACAACACTAGCTCTTTACTTGACCTCCTGAGTCCTATGAGGATTTATCAACAAACAACAAGCTCATTTAACTATATGTCAGAAGGAGACAAAGAGTCAGTCATTAAGTGAATATAAACAACTAGGTGCTTCGTGCATTTTCATAAATGTTGATAAAACATGGCCTCGAGCAGAGGTCAGCCTCAATGATACTCCCTTTGGGAACAGCACTTCCCAAACCACGTATTTGCTTTGACCACAAATAGCATTTTTGTGTATTTTTAATGGCCCATAAAATGGTAACATATTCTCTTACATGTAAGCTTTCCTAAAGTAGAGCAGGATGAAACTCAGTTTCCATTTGGTCTTACAGAACAGGTGACACTGGCTCTGAAAACAAAAAAGAGAAAGAGGAGGTAGAGAAGTGGTACACTTATGTACAACACATACTTATATGAAAAGTTTAAATTTAATAGAATTAAAAATTAAAAAGTAAAATAATAAGACAAATTGTCCTAAAATAAGCAAAATAACTGCTTTATAACTGTGTTTGATGAGATAATACAATAATCATAAATTGAAGCAGAATAGAATTAATTGTTTTTTAAAAAAATATTCTCTATGGAAAGATACTCTATCCAGTTAAATAGATCTTCCTAAGAAAACCCTTTGCTCTCACAGTATACAGCCTAGTTCCTACAAAGATATGAAAGCAATACTTAATAGATTATTGGGTTCTTAAACTGAGTTTTTTATTTATTACATATTCACTTTTTGACAGGATATTATGGTTCTGGGTTTTTAATGTTTTATGCATTCTTTGACAGTTTCATACATACATTGTATTTAGGTCATAGTCACCTCCTATTGGCCTATTTTATCCCTCTCCCACGCTCTTTGAGCCCCTTATTCTCAACAAGCTCCCTTCCTACTTTCTTGTCTTTCTTTGTCACTGAGTTTCATTGGGGTTCTTTGCTCATGTGAGCATGGGTGTAAGGCTATTCATGTGAGCATGAGCTATACCCCTGAAGAAAGCACATTCCATTTCTCCTGGCAATTATTAAGTGCACTAGCTCCTCAAATCGGGGTGGCACCTCAAGAAACCCTTCCCAACCCTTGATGGGTTGCTGATGAGCTCACTTTTGTGCAGGTAACTACTGTTGCCATTTGTTTAGGATCTTATGCTTTTATTTTATTTATTTACTTTTAAGACAGGGTCTCACGCTGTAGCTCAGTCTGGCCTGAAATTCACTATGTAGCCCAGACTGACATCAACCTCTCAAAAAGTTCTCCTTCCTCAGCCTCCCAAGTGCTGGGATTACAGACATGAATCACCATGCCTAGCTCTAAGATGGGATCTTGCTCTGTAGCACAGCCTGGCCTAAATTTTTGTGTAGTGAAGACTAGTTTTGAACTCTTGGCCCTCCTGCCTCCCCAGTGCTGAGATTACAGCTGTATGTCACATGCCTGGCTACTTTTTCTTTTATCATATTCTTCTGGAAATACCGTTTCGTTCCTGATCTTAGTGTCTATCTAGATATCCAACACTGATCTGGCATTGTTAAGTAGACATGGATACTGATCAATGTTCTGTCCTTTATTGCGAAAGACTGTATAATTGATGTTGATGACAATCTATATGGACAATCACAGCTGCAGGAACAGATGCTCCTCCCCTAGACCCATCCCAATCACATGTATTTTACTTATGGTGCCAGTACTTGGCAGTACCAGGCATTTTTATGTTAGTAAGCCTCAGATTCCCCTGGACTATCTGAAGATTTTTCTAAAAAAGTTATGAGTCACTGCTGATGGAACCAGCTGCCATTTAGAATTCTGCAAATCCTGTGACTTCATGCTGTGAGACTTTGCTTCTGTGCTCCAGATGCTTACAATCACCTCATTCCAGGCCCTCTATAATGTAGTTGTTTGGATTACTGGAACAGATAAGGACTTAATTAAAACATTCTATAAAAATACCTCTTATGGTTGTGAACGCTGGATTTTAACATGTGCTCATATGAGCGTCAGATTTAGTTGTGAGAGCACACTGAAAACAGAATAATGTTTGTCATCATGAAAGAGCTTGGATTTCATGACCACCCCCATAATCTCAAAGTGAAGCATGAATGTCCCTGTTAAAAAGCAGCTCTCATAGCAGAACTCTTGAAGAGGAATCTCTGCATTGGTATTGGAATCTGCATCTTTAATAAACTTCCCAAGTGATTCTCCTGCAGCCTATGTGTGTGCCCTGGAGGCTGATTATTTCAGTGTAGGCATGGCTCCTGCAATGTCACAAGTGGTTAGTAGTTCTCTAGGTTTTAGAGGGAAATGGCAGCATTCCATGATTACCACCACTGTAATGTGTGACTAATCATTATAATGATGGTGTTGTGCCCCACCCAGGGCCTGTTTACCAGTCTGGTATACTCATCCCCCAGCTGTGTACGCTAGTTTACCAAGAGCCAGGCTCAGCTCTATTTATTTTATATTTAGCAGCTCCGAGCAGTGGCTGCTAAGAGCTCACAGCTGTACTCTTTGGCGAATTGCTCTCAGCTGGTGGCCACCTCGTCTAGCGATGCCGAAGAGGTTATACATTCACCAACACCACCAATGACTGACTGCTATGCCTAGGTTGACCATGGGTAATCAGCATATCTAGAATCCCAAATGCTCTGAAATGACATTTTTGAGTGCTACCATCACATTTCCAAAGTTTAGAATTTTGGGATTCAGATTAAGAATGTTCAACAGGTAGGTTAAAGTCTATATGAATAATTTGAAATCTTTAAAGTTCTGAAATCTTGGGGCTGGAGCAATGGCTCAGCAGATAAGAGCCTGACTACTCTTGCAGAGGACCCGGGTTCGATTCCCAGCACTGACATGGCGGCTACAAACCGTCCTTAACTCCAGTTCCAGGGGACTCCAAAGCCCTCTTCTGACCTCTGTGGCATTGAGTGACACGAGTGCACTCACATACGTGCAGGCAATACACTCATACACATAAAATAGAAATAATAAATAAAATATTTTTTAAAATTCTGAAATCTCAGCTTGAAATTTCCTCAAGCATTCTATACATGGAATCCTCAACCTGTAGGAGCAAAAGGTAAGTCAGCCCCGTTGCCTCAAGAGAAGCGTCTGCGGTGCTATCCTTGCTCTATAGATCCCTGTAGGATCAGGCTAGTACCAGACCTGCTAAAAACAGATCTTTTCTTAGCTTCCTTAAGTTCCTTTTCTGTTTCCTCATTTCCATCCTTATTGATATCCACTGAGTACACTCAAAGAAGTATTGGTCATAGTACGACAAAAGGAGACCTCTACACATTATTTATGAGAAGGCAAATTGGTGTGGTCATTATGGAAAACAGTATGGAGGTTCTGAGAATTTTTAACCTGATGTACCTTATGACCCAGGAACTTTCTTATGAATATATACCAAAAAGATGATCCCAGCAACTGTAGAGATACCCAGGTAGCGATGTTCATTATAATATTATTGGCAGTAGCCAAAACATGGAATCATCCTCAGTGTCCATCAATGGACAAAGGGATAATGCACATGTAGTATATAAATACAATGAAATATTATTCAGCCTTAAAAAGAAGGAACTGTTGTCATTTGTGACAAAGTGGATAAACTGGAAAGACATTATGATAAGTGATATAAGAAGGAATGGGTGGGCAAATACTGCATGATGTAGATTCTACCTACACATGGAATGTAAAAGGAGGAGAAAGTTCAGTATACAGAAAGAGAGGGTAGACTGGTAGCAACCAGGGGAATGGGAAGTACAGAGTTGGGAAGTGTCAATCAAAGGATTCAAAGTTGTAGTTACATATGATGAATATATATATAACTATCTGACGTACAGCATAAGGGCTATAGTTAATATTATATACCATAAATTTGTTCAACGTGTAGAGTTAAATGCTCTTATCACAGAAAGAGGAAACTGAGATAACGGACATGTTAGCTTGCTTGAGGGTAGTAATTATGCCACTCTGCACATGTGTATATCCAAACATCATGTTGTACATTGACAACCCTGCCCTAGTCTCTGCTTGTACATTATGCTACTTACATTAATAATATTATTCAGTGATGGAGGAGCCGTCTCCTAAGCAAAAGTTATAAAATTAACTAAATCATTTTGGGATAAATTCAGAGATGTGTTTGCAACAAGACAGAGAGTAAGTGTGACCTTCTGTTTCCAAACGAAATGTAGTAACTCCATCTGGTTGGTTTCTCCCACTCCATGCAGCTGTAAAACCTGGACAGAATGCATAGGAAAGATCTTTAAAGACTCTGAAAAGTAAATAGTAGCAAGCAGACTGGGGCCAGAAAATGAAGTACTACCTAAGTAGTGCTGGTCATATACTTTAATTCTGTATTCATGTTCAAGAGTAGAAGAAATCCAAAATCTAGAAATAGTTACTTAGGTGGGAGTAAAGACAGAAAGAGATAGAGTAGAAACCCTCTATTTTTTTCTCAAAGAACAAGAAAGAAATCTCCTGAGGCTCCAAGAAAGTACAGATGATGCCTTGGTTTGTCCCAACCCCGTCTCTGTTTTCTTCGATTCCAGTCCATCTGACACTAGTGGCTTTTCCTGTCTTTCTGCTCTCCCAATGTTTAGTCCCTGACATGGCACAACATCATTAGATACCCGATGAAGTCAGAAAGATGAGCTGCAAAGAAGAAAAAATAATGAGAAAGTTTGAAAAGTATGGCAAAAACAACACCTTAAAATTGTTTATGGACTCATAGGCTCCCTTCTTGGGTATACATGCAGGGATATGACATATTAAGCAATATATTAAAATTTGTGAGAACCTAATCATGGGATAAAACACTGTTCAGGTTCCAGACTGGCCACTGGGTGGCACACATATGAATTAGATATAGCATTGCAAAATTTTGAAAATTGAGCTGCCATTCAAAGCACAATCCAAAGAAGGATTATTGGAATGTTTGCTCTGGACCTAATTGTACCCATTGCCTCTTAAAACAAAGCTGTGTGTGTTCCTCATAGGATTTTAAAGTGCAGAGTCTCATAATCTTGAACTAAAACATCCAAGATAGAATCCAAAATTACTCAGCACACAGAGAACCAGTGAAGTGCAGAGTCTCATAATCTTGAACCAAAACATCCGAGATAGAATCCGTAATTACTCAGCACACAGAGAACCAGAGAAGTGCAGAGTCTCATAATCTTGAACCAAAACATCCAAGATAGAATCGAAAATTACTCAGCACACAGAGAACCAGTGAAGCTTTCAATTCACATGGGAACAACCAAAAGAAATCAGTAATAAAAATGACATAGATGTTGGTGCTATCAAAAACTTTAAAGTAACTATTACTTAAATACTTCAAGATTGGGCTGGCAAAATGGCTCAGTAGGCAATAGTGCCTGCCAACTAGCCTTATGACCTGAGTTCAACTCCAAGGACCCACATGTGGAAGGGGAGAACTGACCCCCCAAGTCGTCTCTCCACTCAGTACCCCCCCTGACAAAATAAAAATTTAAAAAGAAATAAAAAACTAAATATTCTCCAAAAAGTACTGAGAAATATTCTTGCAGTAAATGGAAAGAGAAAATGTCAGCAAGGAAATATACTATGCATATAGGAATCAAGTGGGCATTTTTACAACTGAAAAATGACCAAAATGTAAAACTCCCAATATGGGATCAATGGGAAAATATAGAAAATAAAGGAAGTAGTGAACTTATTGATTATTAATCAATAGGAACCTTAACATAGGATAAGCTCAAAGAAATCTGTTTCCAGATACATTAGAATGAAACTGGTAAAAACTAAAGACAAAGGACTGGAGAGATGGTTCAGTGGTTAAGACCACCTACTGCTCTTGCAGAGGACCTGAGTTGAGCTCCAAACACTCATGTCAAGTGGCTTTCAACTGCCTGTAATTCCAAGAGATCTGATGTCCTCTTCTGGCTACTGTAGCCACTGCCCTCAGCTGCACAAACCCACACAGAGATGCACTTATATACAGATAATTTAATATTAATAAATATTTTTTTAAACTAAAGACAAAATATTAGACAACCAGAAAAAATTATTAATATAATATAATAT
>NW_008338253.1:273195-296061 GCF_000622305.1 Nannospalax galili | reverse complement strand
AATATTAATTAAAACAGATTAATTAATATATTTAAATAATTAATTTGAACATCAGTAAATTTCACCTTAGAAGTTATGTAAGCCACAAAGAAGTAGACTGCTTTCTCAAAGTGCTGGGAGAAAATAACTGTCAACCAAAATCCTTCAGTGAGTGGAAAAACTAAAAGATATTCTCAGATGGAGGAACACTAAGATAATTGGTTTCCAGCAGATATTTTCTGAAAGAAATATAACAGGAAATATACATGGAATATCAGGAATGAAAGAGACAAAAAAGGAATGATCGATACCTGGTTAAATAGAGTGTTCTGTGTTCTTGGACTCTTTAAAATATATTTTCTGACTGAAAGCCAAGAAGCTAACATTTTCAGATGGGATTTTCTTTTCTTCTTTCTTTCTTTCTTCTTTCCTTGATTTTAGACAGGTTCTCACTCTTTAGCCCAGGATGGCATGGTACTCTTTATGTAGCCTAGGCTGTCATCAAATTCATGGCAATCTTCCTGCTGTAGTCTCCCAAGTACTGTGATGTCAGGAGTGAGCCACCACACTTGACTCAAAATACTAGTCATTATTAATTGTTTAATAAATCTTCCACTCATATTATTTTTCTATGAAGTATTTACTTTATCTTACCCTCGGCACTAACTGAATAATTTTCGTGAGATGGTCACATGTTTCAAGACAGAACCTTCCAGATCACTGTGATCTAAGGAGTTACCTTAAGAGCACAAAGCATAAATAGCTTTCTTTTTATTTTCCCTGTTAGGTGCAGGGCAGTTTTCCAGGCAGACTTCTGAGTCTTGTAACAAGAATGACTTATTACAAGTTTTATTCCATTAATTTTATTTATTGTGATTGTCAGAGGTGCACACATGCGAAGGCACTGGTGTAGAGTACAGAAAACAACTTTATGAATGTGGTTTTGTCCTTCCACTTTTATGTGGGTTCTGAGGATTAACCTCATGTCATTAGGCTTGCTGGACAAGTGCTTTTACCTGCTGAACCATATTTCCAGCCCTATTCCATCACATAATGCTAGTCCTACCTGCCTGCTATGACTGACATGAATATTAAGATGAGATACCAGAAGAGATGTGCAGAGCACAGTGTCTGGCACATAGTAGTGGTTAGTCAATGAATATAGATTCCATTTTTCTTCACTTTTATGCCTCAGAGTAATTTTTTACTAGAGAAACTGAGGGTAAAGCTTGAGGGCTCAGTTAAGATATTATGAGAGTATGTAGTGATCTTGGCCTTGAGGAGAAGTGGAGATTTGTCATAAAGAGAAAAAGAAGAATCTTTGAAGTCTCAGAGAGCCAAATTTCAGATTAATGACTATAGAACACTTGATAAATAGGAGGGATGCTAATTTCAAATCTAGCCTTAAGGAAAAGCAAGGAGAAAGTGTTACTTTTATGGCATGAGAACTGACTTCAGCTAGCCTCCAGTCATACGGAGAAGAAGGTAAAGCTTAATTTGGATGGTTTCTATCATTCAGTTTTGTTCTTTTCCTCCAGCATTACTTCCAAGGACATCAAAATACAGCTAATGTTTCCCATTCGGGAAGAAAGGGGGCTGAAAAGTATATAACTCATACTAAAGAATATCTGACAATGGATTAACATTTTGGTTCATTAGCACCCATGAATCTTGGCTTGTTCATGATTTAAAATGGAAAAAAGTCTCTTCAGTGATTAGATTTCAAGCACTTCCACTGAGTTGGGAAGACTGCTTTGATTAGGTAAACTATTCACTCAAATCATATCAAAGAGATAACGTATGAAAGAGATAACGTCCCACTCCATCAATTGATTAGATAAATGATGGGAAGGACTGAAATGAATAGATCTGGGTATGCGCCATCTAGATAAAATCATGGATTAGTATAAAAATTATAATTGACAATTTAGAGGAATGTGTCCTAGCTTCTCTATTCAGATATTAGAGTTGAAAAATAGAGTTTAACACTATAGGAATTCCTGACTGAAGTATTCCTAGATTTAAAAAAATATACAGACACAATCATTTAGGAAAGGCCAAGATCCAAAGTGACATTATTAAATTTAAAGGACCAGAGGCATGGTTAGCACTACCCTCCAAGCGTTTGAAGTTAAAAGAGATGGAGTAAAATAGTAAGTAGTGAAGAGCAACTGCTAAATCCAAGCGCATTGTGGTGACCAGTGCACACATGGTGACCAGTGCATACGTGACGTTTCTAGCTCATGTCTCTTCTTCAGTGGCTGTGAGCTATGGCTGCCTCCTGGATTATTTTAAAAGATGAGAGTCAAAGTTAGCAGAGAGGATACAATAATGAACTTCTGATGCAGTAGGGAATTTTAAAATAAATATTAGAGAACAATTGGTAGCAATTAGAATGGGAAAGTTATGAAACTATTAGAATAAAGAAATTATGACACAAGCTACCAGAGGCAGCAGTAAAATCACTATTTAAAGACTCATTAGATGCTCATTCATTTTTAAGAGATCTATCTTGTGGAAGTGCTGAGATATGAGGTAAATGACCCACGAGAGGACTCTTCAACCCCAAATGATTCTACTTAAATCTTACACTCCAGCTGCTAGAATGGAAATTGAACGCAATAAGCATTCTCCTCAGAAAAGCATTGTTTTATATGAGCAATGGTCTATTTGCTCTTCACTTTCTTTCTCTTCATCCCTTCCAAATTAAAACCTGGATCAAACATCTCAAAATAATTTTCTGGATATTAATCCATAAGTATAGGATTCATAGGTTGATATATACCACAGATGTCAAACAGATTCCAATGCACTTCATATTTCCTCAACTTTATATTGAGAATTTTCAGAATCTGCATCAGGACAGCTGTGGTTGGTTACCAGTGCCTGCCATGCCCAGGCAAGGGGATTAGAACATGTTCACAAGGTGTTTGTGACCCCTGTTGAGTAGCAGCTCAAGGAATATTGGTAATTAACCACAGTTAAAAAGGTAATCTAACATTTTGACATTCTCAGTCATGTATGATAAAATTTGGTGTATTGTTGAATGGACTCCTTCCAAGTATGTGGATATAAGCTGTGGTATTTTTTCAAAGAAAGCCTGTAGAGGAGGGAAATACACTAATAATGCACGAACTTTTTCTAAAACTCTAGTAGTCTAAGGTAAGAATACTTAGGAAAGCATTTAGGTATGATTTATTTTTTAAGATTTTATTTATGTGTATGAGTGTGTTCCTGGGTATATGTATGTGCACCATGTGCATGCTTTGCACTTGTGGAGACCAGAAGAGGATGTCTGATCTCCTATAATTGAAGTTACAGATGGTTATAAGCTGCCATGTGGGTGCTGGGAACCAAACCTGGGTCCTCTGAAAAAGCAGTCAGTGCTCTTAAGTTCTGAGTTATCTTTACAGTCCAGAATTAGATATGATTTAAGAGATTGGAAACAAAACTTTTATTATTGTGATCATCTACCACATTGCTTACCTGAACGGAGGGCACAAATAGTATTCCTCTGGTACTGATTATACAACTAATTTCACAGCACAGAGTTGAACTTCAATCATAATCCATTTGCAAAGCTATCTCATTAACTACAAAGTTACAATGTCTATTCCTTTCCTGGATCTCTAATCTGCTAATGCTTAATAATTTTCATTTCTTTTGAGAGCCAGACCTACTCAGCTACATAAGTGGTCTTCAAGGTCCAGGAGGTATGTCTTGCTGGTAAAATCAAGTTGAGATATTTCAGTGGATTGAATTCAGAATGTTACAAGTTTGAAATCAACACTTTCTTCTTCACTACTTTAAAGTTGTATAAAATAAAGCTATTGTGTGGTTCTGGCGGCTACTGTAATGTGAGACCTTAATATAGTGCACACAATCTCCATCTCCTCATTTGCTATGCCCGAGGTAAGTAAAAAATGTGTGTGAGAGTGGGGGGGCGGATTGAGGTGAGGGTAATGATATATTAGTGAAACTCAAAGATTTGCCAAATGAATAAAGTAGCTTAATGAAGAAGGGGAGTTATTGGAACCACCTTAAATAATAAGAGGAACGTGCCTGTTAGACTTGGAACAACATAGCAAGCAGAAAAACTAGATGCAAGCCAGGACAGATAAGATTACTATTTTCCTTTCCTACTATCACCAATCATCCCCTAAAACTGGAAAACCAGGATAGCTTTGCCCTGGAGGCATGTGTGTCTGTCGGAGTCCCAGGACAGGAAGGTTAACCTTCAAAGTAGCTGTGGAGTTTATGAAGGCATGATGAAATTTGACTGCACTTAATCTAAGCATTCTCTAGAGTGCATAACATGAAATAATAGTGTTATGAGCAGGATCACCGAAGTGTATGGTTTGCTTTGTGACTTTAATCTTGGACAAATAGGCATTCATTTTTCTTTTCAGCAATATATTGTTAGGTTAGGAAATTACATCTAAAACCGAAGAGTCTTTAAATCTTTATTGGAGTAAACAGCTGTGCTTAATTTGGATGACTAGAGGACTTAAAATTGATTTTGGTTCAATTTACTCTTTTATGAATTGCTCGTTTTTAGATTTTAAGATGTGCTGATATTCTCACTCTTAGAGAAACTGAGACAGTATTTGAGCATTTTCAGAAGTAGGATGTATGGCTGTAGGAAACTGACTCAACTTAGATTTGATTTTTAAAGTGCTGGTGCAGAGGGTAGAAAAGTCTTGGGAATTGCTTGTGTCTGCAATTTGTTACTAACAGAGCAAGTTTGTCTTTGGTGAATGGAAATTTCGTTTTGGAATTTCTCAAACAATATTTCTTCCTTTTATGCTTCAGACATGTCAGTTATTTAAGGCAAACTATTATTAAATATGTAACCCCATGTCTATTTGGAGTTTTATACTATTCTAATGGAAATATATCACAAATTACATGGTGAAGTTCTGTGGAATAAAAAGACACAGCTCCAGTTCTCCATTCCTTCTATCATAGAGTATTGTCAGTTAGGAAAAGTTACTTCATACTACCATTCCTGCTACACACAGGCAATGTGTTTTGAACTTTTATGTAACTTGTCATATTGTTTAGTTCAGTCCACATTAGGAAAATATGCAGAAATATTTATTTCATCCTGTGCTCTTGGGGCTAGAATGTAACTGAGTTTGTTCAGGAAATTAGCAAACTAATAAATCGCGAAGTATGTGTTTTCTTGTTTAATTATAGAAATATGAAAGTATGCCTTCAGGGAGTTAGAAATTAATGTTTACAGAGTTCACAATATCTGGACACTGCATTTATGGCAGGACAGACTAGAAGAGCTGGAAAATTAAAGCCATGTAAGAGCATCCCTCATCCAGTGATGGGTAGCAACTGGTGGATAAGTGCATTCATGCTCTTTAGATGAAATCATTCTGAAGTGTGGTTCTACAACACAGGTTAGCAAACTACTTCTATAATGGCTAGGCAGTAAATATTTTAGGCTTCATAGACCACATAGTCTCTGGTGCAATTATTCGACTCTGCTGTTCAAGAGTGAGAGCAGCCACGAATTTTAAGTGAATGTTCATGGCCAGACCCCATTAAAAATGCCTGTGGACACTAAAATTTGAATTTCATTTAATTTTATGCTACAAAATAAATTTGGTTTGAAATTTAATTTTTAAGCCATTACAGGCATAAAAATGTATTCATATCTGCTATAGTTTGGATGTTGGAGTTGTCTCCAAAAGTTGTCAAATTAAAGGCTTGGTCCCCACAGTGGTGCTATTGGGAGGTGATGCAAACTTTAGGAGACAAGGCTGAGTGAACGTGCTTTACATCATCTGTGTCTCTAAAGTGGAACGTGAGAGCCTGGCTTGAACCCTTTCTCTTTGTTTTCTGACTCATGAGGTCCAAAGTTTGCTTTGCCATGGGCTCCCACCTTAATGTGCTGCCTCACCAGAGGCCCAAATCAGTGGGGTGACTTGATCACAGACTCTAAAATTTTAAGCCAAAAATAAATCTTTTCTCTTAATAAGTTACCTCTCTCAGATATTTCATTATAGTGACAAAAAAAACCTGACATGTGTTGTCAAATAAACTGTACAAAATCAGGCTGGATTTCATCTATGGAATTAGTTTGCCAATCCCTGTTCTGCTCAAAGTTTCTCTAGAAATTCGAGTACTATCTGGCTGGAAAACTCATCCCTTATTGCTCTCCTTTTCTTCCCTGTCTTACTTCCCAGTTTACCTAGTAGTGTTCTCTGGGATAACTTCCCAAACAAATGACTTGCATTTGGACAGAGCTCTGCTTCCTGGAGAAATAAAACTAAGACGTTCAACTTGACTGGTCGAATCACTGCGTCGAACCTCTGTTGCTTAGACTTTATGAAAAACTCCAGGAAAGGGTCTTGGAAAGATTCAATAAAAGGCTCTTTCCAGTATATTCTCAGATTTACAGCATAATGGGTTAAAGAAGTAACTTTTATGATTCAAGGCTTCTGACTTGTATGTGAGATAAAACTGAGTGTTAATACCTGCAATAAGCCCAAGGCAGCCATTTCATTTTCCTGGATGTATCACTCTCAAACTCTCGTGCTGGGCTTATCAGCAGTGAGGACACCAAGGTTCTTCACAGCAGCAGGTGTTGGTGACTCAGAGTCAGCCGAGCTGTGTAACAGTCTACAGGAATCCAGGGGCGTTGGGCGGGATGATAACCATTTAAGCAATCTCTGTAGCCATGGGGATTTATGAAATGCTCTCCCTTCCCAAAGCTCCCTGCAAATAACCAAAGGACTGAATTATTTGTAGATCAGGAACAGCAGGTGGGTAGATGGGGGCATTCATTTTTTGGTCCCATCTCACTCATTTGATGTAGTAATTGCTTTCTCTGCAAATTGAAAAAGCTTTCCTCATCCTGTTCTCTGCTGTTCCAGATGGCTGTACCCTCTCAACCTGGCAGGTGCCTGCCTGTTGGCAGTGAGGCTGTGAACTTACTAAGTGCAGTGTTTTCCAGTCTTCAGACACAAATGAAGCCACTCTCCTATTAATAAGAGTCTTCTCTATTGAAACGAGAGGCCATGACCTGTGAACCATAAGGAATTATGAAGCCATTTCAACCTCTAAACTGTTTTGCTTATTGCTAAGAAATTGATTAATCAGACCTACGTCACTAAGTCCTACTTGGTATGCAACATGCAACAAAAATATAATTGTAAAATTCAAAGGACAAAAAAAGCTGACAATCCAGTACCAGCTACGGGATAGTTACAAGTTCTCACAAAATCCTTCAAAAATGTTTTAATTGGGTTTCTAATAGCAAGTCTGATCTACTGGGGACTCCCTAATTAGGAAGGTAAGTCTTAACTCCCTTTCATCATTATTCTCTCTCTTTCAGCCCAAAATAGAAAGAAATTCTCTTTATTAAAATGCAAATTTTACATTGAGCCTGAGTCCTGTAAAGTAAGCTCTCACTGGGTTCTTTCTGAGCCTAACCCTCTTGAGGGCCTGATTTTAAAATTCAAATACAGGGAGACTATTTATCAGTGTGGTTTTGGCAGTACATAATTGCCCCTTGAAGTAAACAAGTTGGCAGAATTGCAAAAGAGGAAGTGATTCTTATTTATTTTGTATGGGAATTGGGTTCTGCACACAAATCCCTCTGACTACTAGGGCTTCGAACATTCCGTATGGTGTTCAAATGGAAAAGCACTATGAAGCCAGTGAACGCTGTTGGTCACAGGGTATGGGAAGCGTAGTCATGGTAATAAAAACCAGAGGGCCAGGGAGCAGCCAACCAATGCCCAGTTCTATAAAGCCTATTGAAATTGCTAGTTTAGATTCCACATGCTTGATTGAAAAGAACCTTCCTTTTGGCCTGTGTTCCTTTGGTGTGTTAGGATGCAGCTAGGCAAGAGTAAGGGGAGATCTGGTGCAAGTATAGGGTATCCAGGCAGTCTTTCTGCCTGTGACAGTTAGTCTAAGATTATGTGCTTCCTGCAGAGGAGAGAAAAGGGGTAATTTTTGCCATCAGTGAGCTAGCTGCCAAGCTCTGTCATTCTTTCACAATGTTGCATAACCAGAGACAGCAGGTATATCGCAGAAGCACATGGACCACTACCCTACATCATTGACACACACATACCTCACCAAGGTCTTGCTCCAGGGTCACCTCAATCAGTACTTTACCATCTGCTTTAGAGTTCTGAATTTTTTCAGGTAGAGATTTATTCTTTGGATGTAAGGCCCTGGTTTTGAGAATGTATCTAATCCAGGGACATATACAATACCTTAACTCCTTAGCTTTTGAATTCAAATGAACTACAAACTGTGTTGTGAAAATACTCACAAATTAAAATGGATAAACTCTGCTAATCATTGCTACTTTACTGTATACAGATAAAGCAGACACTGAGCAAAGAAAGGGACAGAAAGGGGATACTCTGTGATCTATGTAATCATCATATTGACAGAAAACTATCAGTATTTTATCTAACCCAACCTAATTGCCATGAAGATTCCAGATATATGTTAATTCTGTGAAGTTTATAATAAAATAAAATCTAAAACTAATATTTCACTCAAATACCTTATTTGGGAACTGGAAAATGAAATTCATCCAAAAGCTTCATGACTTTATTCATTTGGCCAATGGTGGTATGATTATATGACATTTCTCCAAGTCCCAAAGCTTATTTATGTCACTTCGCTATCCTCACAACATCTGTGCTCTTAAGAGACTTGTAGTACTTAAAAGGATATGTTTCTGTTTAGCCAGGAGAAGATGGATAAAGACATTGAAACATCAAAATTACTATACTGTGACACAGTGCCGAAGTAGGACACATAAATGGAATAAAATTTGGATAACAAATTTGGCCATTTTGTCACAAGATATTGTGTGGTATAGTTAAAGGAAAAATAATTTTTCCAGAAAGTTATTGTGTAGAAGAAACTTGACAAATAAGTGAACTAAAGTACAGACATCAACAAGATTCAAAAATGTTCACTGTAACACTGCAAATATGGAAAATGCTGGACACATTCCAAAATGTTCTTTAGCAGACCAAACAAATTATGATCCAGTCATATAATGAAATATTACATAACCACTATCAAGAAATAAGGTTATGCTATCTGATCATAAAGAAATGTTCAAGATATTTTATTACATAATGCATATGTATGCAAATGATATACTTTTTTAGAAGGAAAATGGACAATTTTTTCTAGTCATCTCTAGACAGAAAAATATTGACAGGGAAAAAATTTAATTATAAAATCTTCTAAACTGCTTGAATTTTCTTCTTGGAAATGATGATTAGCTCCATATCATAATAAGAAGAAAATAAAAACAGTGACTGGAGAGATGACTCAGCAGTTAAGAGCACTGCTCTTGCAGAGGACCTGGGTGAGAACCCACATGATGACTGACAACGGTCCATAACTCCAGTTCTGGGGGATCTAAAGCCGTCTTTTGACTTCCACAAGCACTGTGTGACATGGGTGCACTTACATACATGCAGGCAATACATTCATATGCATAAAATATCTTCAAAAAGAAAATAAAAACAAGAAGAGGGAAAAGAGAAAAGCAAATTGGTATCATTTTAGTTTATCATCTCCAGGTCAGTGGCTGTGCTGCTTTAGAAGACATCAGGACTGTCCTCCATGATATACCCTCAATATTAGTATCCATGCATGGATTTTATAGGTTCATCATCATGAAAAAATATCTTTCTATTTTGAATCAGTGTAATTAGCTCATAGAACATCTTGGGGGCCACGTTCCATACACTTATTATTCCAACATCACACCCCTCTCAGAATGTTTAAAAGTAGATGAATGGACCTTCCACTCATTCATCAGGCTGTATAAACTGTCACTCTGCAAGAGCTGTTTTCCAGGTGTAAGATTTTAAAGTCTGATGAATGGGTGAGGGTTCATCCATCCACTTCCTTAAAACATGTTTATAAACTTTGACTCTGTCTCACACACATTCTTGCCTTTCCAAACAGAAAAATTATCTTTTTCTCTGCCTTCGAAACAAGACAGTCCCCTATATTTCGAGTCCTCTTAACTGCTCTTCTCTGGGCGTTATCTAACATCACTATGGATTTTTTGGCAAGGTTTCAGAATCAGAATTGCAAATGACTTTCCCAGCCTGGTTGTGCAGGGATTTCATGCAGTATTCTGTTTTGTTTCTGCTGCCTTTGGTCTTGACAATTCTCACTGCTTGGCCAGGTTTGGAAACTAGTTACTCAACTTCTTTTAGCCATTCTTTGCCCTCTGAAAGACATGAAAAGCTCTAGTTGAAAATGGAAACTGTTCAGGTGTTTCTAAATCAAAGAATCCCAGAATAGATCTACAAGGGTCGTAAGATATTATGTTTTATTAATGTGGCCATCTGAAGCCTGTCGAGGTTAACGAAGAACTCCAAATTAAATATCCCAAATTCCATGCCAGGCCTCACTCCATGGCATGTATGTTTAGGAAAGATATTTAAAATATTTCATAGTTGTATATAGCATTGACACCAGGTTAATGACTGAGCCAAGGTAGGGGCAGAGTCCTGAAAGAAGCTTGATGTGGTAGGCGATAGCTATTTATTTTCTGGGTCAAAGAATAGTTTCTGTCAGTCTGAGAGAGCAGCAGCAGCAGGAGCAGCATTTGCTTCATTTTCTTTTACGTGAATTTATGGTGCTCACATACCATCCTTTGACCAAATGATGTAGAAGTATTTCAGTATATTAGAAACAGTCATCCACAGTGTCCTGGTTATATAGCAGCTGTATCTATAGAGTGCTTTGGTCTAATTTAGATAAAACTGAGGTATATTTTTCTTTATTTTATTATTTGATATGTGAAGATTCAGAGTCAAAATCGTGCACGTGTGTGTGTGTGTGTGTGTGTGTGCATGCGCGTGTGCGCGTGCACACCATGTGTTGAAGATTCAGAGTCAAAATCGTGCACGTGTGTGTGTGTGTGTGTGTGTGTGTGTGTGTGTGCATGCGCGTGTGCGCGTGCATGTGGGTGCTCTCAGAAGCCAGAAGAAGGTGTCATATCATGTGGAGCTGAGTTTCAGGTGACTGTGAGTGCTGAGAACTAAACTCGGTTCCTCTGTAAGAGCAGCAAGTAGTCTTAACCATCAAGTAATAAAAATATGTTTTAAAATTTTCAAAATTTGGCATCATAAAAGTGACATCCAGGTACTCCAAACATTACACACAAGAACCCAAAATCTAAGGGTCTCACATAGCCCACAGTGTTAGCATGGTGCAGGCTTTTAATATCAGTTGTAAAAATTAAACATTTAAATTGCAAAATAGATACATCTACACAGCATCTGTGAGCTCTCTAAAAATGCATGAGCTGCTGCTTATCTGTCTTCAAGGAAAAATGAGTCACAGCAATGTTTGGTTCTGCGCAATAGATTTTTAAATTGTGATTTATGCAGTCTAAAGCAACTAAGTATCCCTTGTCAGAAAGATGAGTTTGATGGAGACCATTTTGGACAAGTTACCTAATCAAAGTAATTCCTTTTTCCTCGGAGAAAAGAATACTTAATTACCCAGCAGCAGCCGAGAGGAGAGAGAGAGAGAGAGAGAGAGAGAGAGAGACAGAGAGAAAGAGAGAGAGACAGAGAGAGAAACAGAGAGAGAGAAACAGAGAGAGAGAGAAACAGAGAGATAAAGAGGTTCTTTGTTCTTTTATTCTGTTTTCTTCTCTCCAGCTCCTCAGAAGGTATCACATATGACACAGAATATGTGAAATCTAAACAATAAGATGTAGAGAAATGCTCCACCCCTTCTCTGACTAAAATCAAAATATCTCTCCTGCAGCTTGAAACTCCAACATTCTATGCTGCCTCTGACAGTTCTCAGATAAAGGAAAATTATCTCAGTAAGGCCTCAAGTACTTATTTCCCACTTTTCCCATGGGAAAGAAGGATTAGGGTTTCACAAAAATTAATTTTTTCATCTTTTTTATCAAGTCTTTCAAGAATATCAAGTCTCACATTCAATGTCTTTATGAATATAAACAGCCTGTGTAAACAGAGGTGTAGAACAGATCCAGCAAAATACTTGTTGAATGTTGGATGAAGGGAAAGATGAATTGTTATATATCAATTAAATATCAATAAAGTTGTTTAGATTAATTTCAAAAACATAAGCATATGAACTTGGGAGTTCAGATATCAAATTCTCTCTTATATAGGCTCCAGTCAGAGAAACCCAACCACTGAATACACACACACACACACACACACACACACACACACACACACGCACAAAACCTTACAGATTTTTGGAACTAATAAAGCAATCATTGGTAAGATTATTGTCTTTGCTTCTGATGGTCAAGATTAAAGACCTCAGAACATTAAGTACAGGGAAGGAGGATATGAAACAAGGCAAAGCAAGAATGAGCATCAGACAAGGTCAGGCCAATGTAAGAACCAATGAGAGTTCTTATCATCTCTGACCTCAGTAGTAGTTGTCCAGTAGAAGGGAACTCTTCTAAACCTATACATCTAATGCGGGAGTTGAAGCAGGCCAAAGAGGAGCTAGGAATACTGGAGCTCTTAAAGCCCAGCTGTGGTCTTACTGGAACTAGATGTGTTAGCAGATCAATGTGACAAGTTATGTCAACTACATAATGGCTGTTTTTTTTTTCCAACCTTCCAAATCTCATCTGAGAATCTTTCTTGTGGCCCAGCCTACTCAGATAGCTATAGGAAAGGACTATCTGGAGAATATAGTTCAGAATTGCCAAGTTAACACATTTCAAAGTCATCACAATAAGTTCTTTGTATCTTGAGGAAAGGCCAGATAATTTAACACATTTCTGCTAATCGGATCCTAAAAGTTGGGATTGAAATCCTTTGCCTGGTTAGGCAAAATAGCTGGCAGGTTGCTGTAGGAAGAGATAAGAAGGCATTGAAGTTGGTCACAATATTTCTATTCCAGCACATTTCTTTTATGCTGTAATATTAGCATTCCTATATCAAGAGATGTGCCTATGCTCACTTTGCTGAAATCTGGGCAAGACAGTGTCTATAACACAAGTGGCACTGTACATTTCCACTGAGCTCTTTATTGTTCTAAAATGTCTCAACAATTACTCAGTACCCCTGTTATGAAAGCCCAACTTATTAAGGGGCTTGTAGATGTTCTTGTTGCTATTTCTAACTTGGATTTTTCTAAGAACCAGCAGTATCAATCACTAAACATATAAGTTAATGAATTTCATGTGACTTTTGTCCCCAGTCTTCAAGTATATCCCCTGAAACCGATGTCATATGAAGTGCAGAGATAAGGTATCTTACCCAGTCTTTCCCAAATTACAAATCTGAGCACAATTAATGTTTCATTATTTCATGTCTCCAATTTTAGGGAGTCTTTGTTACGCCATTAAGTGAAACAGGCAATTTTCCAGATCAAAAAGGGGCATATAATGATAAATATATATTGTTTTATTAAACCATACATAATTATCTAAGTCTGTTTAATCAATACTTTTATATAAATAATAGTGTTTTCTTAACTTTTCATCTTGAGGTAATTTCAGATTCGCATGTAGTTGTAAAAATACAGAGGGATTCCGTGTACTTTTTACCTAATTTCTCTCAACAGGAACATCTTTGATTAAGTAGACAATGTCACATCTGGGAAACTGGCATTGTTACAACCACCAATATTATTCATATTTTACCAGTTTAGACATATATATTATGTTGTGTTTGTATATGTGTCTGTGTATTCAGTTCTATGCAATTTTATCACAAATGTAGTTTAAGTTGATCAACACAGCAGCCAAGATACACAACAGTTTCATCACAAGGAATTTGTATGTACTCTTTATAGCAACAACTATCTTCTTTTTGCCAGTATCACCTTTCAATTTATGGCAACCATTAATCTGTTGTATATGATTTTGTTATTTTGAATTTTTGAATTTTATGTTTATGAAATCATATGCTGTGTAAACTATCTTTCTTTACTAAGCATAACTCACTGGAGGCACATTCAACTCGTTGTGTATACCAATTTCTTGTGTGTATATGTGTGTGCATGTTCATATGGGGGCACACATGTATAGGTGTGTGTGCATGTGAATGTGCATGTGTGTGGAGGCAAGAGGTTAATTTTTTCTATTGTCCTTCAGGTGTCATCCACCTTCTTTTTTAAGACATGGTCTCTCACTGACCTGGGGCTCGCATGTTAGACCAGTTTGGCTGGCCAGCAGGTCGCAAAGACATCCCTCTCTCTGCCCCCCAGCACTGAGATTGTAAGCCCATGCCACCACGCCTGGCTTTTCATAGGCTGTGGGGGATCAAGCGCAAGTCCTCATGCTTGAGTGTCAAGTGCTTTAGCAACTGAGTTATCCCCTCAGCCCTGATTCCTTTATTTTACTGAGTATCATTTCATCACATATCTATGCTTTATTGACAAAAGAACTTCTGCATTACTCCCAGATTCACATTATGAAGAATAAGTCATAGTTTTTAAGCATAAGCTTTTATTTCTCTGAGTTATACACCCAAGAATAAAATTGCTGGGTTCTGTGGTGAGTATATTCTTAGTTTTATAAGAAAATGTCATACTCGTTTCCAGAATGGTTGTTCCATTTTACCTGAACATTGACAATGTATAACCGATCTAGTTTCACTCATTATCTCCAGTGTTTGATGTTATTACTATTTTCATTTCATCCACTCTGAAAAGTATGTAGCGTTATGATAATGTTTTTGTAATTTGATTGCCCGATATGTTTGTATACTCTGTTCGTTCTTGTTTCTACCACAGGTCTTATTTCGCTCTAGACCTTCAGTCTGCTGAGAAAATTATCATCTAAATCAAAAGTGGGAAGATCCCCCACCCCATCTCCTCCCCTTTGACCATCCTCCAAAATAAAAGAAGAATACAGTAAGTTATTTGGGGACTGTAGCTTATGACTGGCTTTGTTTTCTTTCTTTTTGTGTGTATGTGTGTAAAAGTGTGCACACCTGTTCCTATGTGTGAAGAAAAGAACATCAGATTTCCTCCTCTATTAGTTTTTGCTTTATTTTCTTTCAACAGGACCTCTTCCTAGACCCAGAGCTTGCTGGTTTGGGGCTAGGCAAGACCTAGTGATCCTCCTGCCTCTGCCATCCTCCAACTCCCAGCACTGGGGTTACAGTTGGCTTTTTTAAAACATGGGTGCTGTGGCTTCAAACTCAGGTCCTCATGCTTGCACAGCAAGCCTTAGTACCCCACTGAACCATCTATCTCCCCAGACTCTGGTTTTCTTTTCTTAGAAAGCACTGATGATGTATATGA
Organism: Nannospalax galili; assembly: GCF_000622305.1. NCBI lineage: Eukaryota > Metazoa > Chordata > Mammalia > Rodentia > Spalacidae > Nannospalax > Nannospalax galili. Next base: position 280,806 of record NW_008338253.1, on the reverse strand, counting down.
GGATACAGGCTGCACTACTTCATTCCCCAAACAGACCTTAATACATTTCCTGCAAGGTATTTTAAACGTATGAAGAATTAAATATACAGAGATGATGAAAACTGGAATAAGATTAAAAATATAAAATACATAACGTCCTTTGACAATGACTTACAAGTTTGTCTGAGCCTTTGGAGAGCTAAGAGGGAGATATGCTATCTAATCTAGAGCTCTCTGAAGAAAATAAGGAAACAGTTGTTGCTTAAAGAAGTCCAGATTTTTCCTGAGATCAGAATAGAAATCCCCTCATGTTTACAGAGGCCACATGGCTACTGCAAATGAAACAGATTGGGTAATAAGACAATACAGAGTAGGGACTGAAGTTTTATTGTACTGGAAAATGCATGCACAGATTAAAGGGGCAGCTACTGCTAAATCTCAGCCAATAAGGCAAAAGAGGAAGGATAGATCCTATCCTAGAGATTTCCCAATTTTTAAAGAGCATCTGTAAAATCATATTTTTATGAGTTATATTTTCACTTTTAATATATCAGTAACTATATTAGTTAATCCCTGAACAAACACGTTTTTCACTCCAGGTTGCCCTTCCACCACCAATTTAAAAATCTCTGATCTGGAAGAGTAGACAAGAACATCTAATGCAAGGCAATCCTTTTATATATGACCTCTCTCATCTTAGTTTTGGGTAAATACTGAATGTCACTGAATTAGTGGTTATGATCTCTGACTCATGCATAGGATGCAGATTGCGTGCCTGGCTAAGCATGGTGTCATAATGCTTTCATAGACACCTGACAATACTTTACAAAAAAGAACCAAAAATAGTGCAATATGCCTTTGGGAAATCTAAACTGCTCATAATCATATGAAAATGCATTTAACTGGGCATGGTGGCGCATGCCTTTAATCCCAGCACTCAGGAGGCAGAGGCAGGTGGATCTTTGTGAGTTCAAGGCCAGCCTGGTGCAAAGGCATGCAGGAAGGGGCTGTCCCCACATTAGATTTGCTGTGAATCCTGCCAGTGGCCGAAAACAGCCAGACTGGTAGCTTTTCAGGGTGCTTTGTGCTGGGGTAGGGTAGTTCAGAGGGTGGAGACATGAGGTTGATGGGATCAAAAATGTCCAGTTCTAGCCAAGTTTGTGTACCTAGATGTCCCTAAGTGTAAGTTCATTCACCAGAGCACAAAATTCAATTACGGCGAATGCCTTTAATCCCAGCACTTGGGAGGCAGAGGCAGGAGGATCTCTGTGAGTTCAAAGCCAGCCTGGTCCACATGGTGAGTTTCAGGCCAATTGGGGCTATGGGGAGACCCTGTCTCATTCTAAAAAAAACCAAAAAAAAAAAAAAAAGAAAAAAGAAAATGCATTTAACATTATTAGAATTATTAGACTTTAGAGAAACTCAAGCCCCAAATAAGATCAAATTACATATTCACCAGAATGGCAAGTATCAAAAGCATCAAGTGTTGACAATGATGTGGAGCAACTGGAATTCATATATATTGCCAACATAAACGGCAAATTATTCATCCTTGTTTCCAATATGGTATGTTTTTCCTTTGTGATCTGACAATTTCACTTCTACATAACTATTAGTCAAAAGAAATAAACACATATTTTTCATAGAAAGACTTGTACAACTATTTTTCCACTTTTTGTTGAGCTTTTAAAATTTCATACATTTCCCACTCAAATCCAGAGTCCTGCCCCCATCCATGTCTCCCCCTATCCCCCACTGAACCCTATGCACTCTACCATACACACTGAGTCCTATTCATTTAGGTGTTTGTACCCAAATGCCCTTCTGTGTAAATGTGTCCACTGGAGTCCAGTCAGCCCATCCAGTGGTCATATGTAAGTCATACTCTCCCTTGCCCAGCAGCAATCAGTCTCAAATAAATCTCAATCTAGTGCTGACCTGCCACCTATTTCTCACCTCCCCTCGGGGCCCTTGTTTAATTGAGCTGACATGGGTCCCATGCTCAGCGCTGCCACAGGCTCACAGGAGCAAGCCTCCAGTGGCCTGGAGGTCTCCACCTCCCTGTGTTCATGAACCAGCCCTGGCTCTTACAATCTTTTGACCTCCTCTTCTGCAATGGTCCCCGAGCATGGGTGGGTGAAGTTCCATATAAGAGTCCCATCCTACACTCTACAATTTCTTATTTTCCAAGACTTGGCCAGTTGTGGTCTCCTGTGTACATCACACTCTGATGTACATGGAAGCCTCACTGGTGAAAGTTGAGGGGTGCATTAGCCCTCTGTTTACCCCTTATTCCGCTACGTTCCATGAGCCTGAGTGGTAGAGATTCGACTGCAGATGTGTCATCTACTACTGGGCATCTCCCAGACATATGTTCTCTGTGCCTGACCGGATATGCAACTCTGAAGTAGCCTCCATCTGTTGCAAAAGGAAGCATCTTTGATGAGTGCTGTATGGCATGCTTGTCACTCTAAGGGAGGTTTCTTCTATCTTGCACTGCGTTCCTTTCCATGCAGCTCCCAGGTATACATATGCATTAATGTCCAGACCCTCTATGTGCATTTTTCATAGTATTTCTAGGGCATCACTTTTGCCTCTGGGTTTCCTAGCCCCATGAGATTCACTCATCTCCACTTTTTTCTCCCATCTAGCTTCCCTCCTCCCTTCTTCCTTAGTCACAGTGCCCCCATTATCCCCCCTCCCCCCAATACCTCCTGATCCCTGCCATCTTTCCTCTCCTGACTTCCCTCCCTCCCCCAAACCATGGTCCTTTGCATGTCCCTCCCTCCTCTCCTCCCTGCCAATTACTCCCACTTTTCCCACCTCCCTCAGGTAACATCTTTACCTACTATCCCCCTTTCAGGTTGTTTCTTGTCCTTTACCTCCATGTATCCTTTCCCTTTACTTGGCTCCTGGCATTAGATCAGAATTTATATACTCCCATATAAGGGATTGGTGCTACAATCCACAAATGAGGGGCAACATATGTCGCTTGCTTTTCTGCGTTTCTGTTGCTTCACTTAGTATAACAACACTCTCTAGCTCCATCTATTTACCTGCAAATTTCATAATTTCATCTTTTCTTACTGCTGAGGAGAACTCCATTGAGTAGGTGTAGCACATTTTCATTGACCATTCGTCAGCTGAGGGACATTTAGGTTGTTTCCATTTTTTAGCTATTGTGAAGAGAGCAGCAACAAACAGGGATGTACAGATATCTCTACAGTATGATGAGTCCTTTGGGTATATGCCAAGGAGTGGTATCACTGGATTGTATGGTAAGATCATTTTTAGTTTTCTGAGCGTTCTCCACACTACTTTCCATAGTGGTTGCATGAGTTTGCATTCCCACCAGCAGTGACTGAGTGTTCCTCTTTCTCCACATCCTCCCCAGCATTTGCACTCTTTTGTTTTCTTGATCTTTGCCAATCTGACTGGGGTAAGATGAAATCTTAAAGTGGTTTTTATCTACATTTCTCTAATTACTAAGGATATGGCTAGTTTTTAAGGTGCTTCTTAGCCATTTTTATTTCTTCATTTGAGAACTCTCTGTTCAGTTCTATTGCCCATATTTTTATTGGGACATTTATTTTCTTCTTTCTTTCTTTTTTGAGTTCTTTGTATTTCCTCTTCCCTTTCTTAGTTGTTTCTTTTGCTGATGTACAAGTATTTTTAAGCAGCTTTGTTCATACTATCCATTAACTGAAAACATCCCAAATGTTCATCAACAGGAAAATGAATAAACAAAATCAATGCATTATATTCATATAATGAATGAGCAATATAGAGAACAAAAGAGAATTCATCCACCAACACAGAATAATATAAAATATAGGATGACCGAAAGGAGCTTTAAACAAAACAGGATACTATACAATTCAATTTATATGATGTTTAAGAACAAGAAAAATCGATACCAAACTAGAAGCCTAAAAACTGACTGTTATCAGGCCCAGGGGTGCAGTCCTATTCCTAGCTACTTGAGAGCCTGAGGCAAGAGAATTTCTAGTTCAAGTCCTACCTGGGCTACAAAGTTAATTCAAGGGCAGCCAGGGTTAACAGTGAGATACTGTTTAAAAATTCTAGAGGGATGGAACTGTAACTTGATGATAGAGTTACATGAACAGGGTTCTGAGGTTAGTCCCCAGCATTACAAAAATAAAAATAAGATAAGTAAATAAATAAACTTATTGTCCTGAGTTTAGGGGAATTGATCAAAAAGAGAATGAGGGATGGTTCTAGGAAATGAAAATATTCTATATTTTCAGCTCGCGGATGGTTGCATGATGTATATATGTATATATATTTAAGTTCTCTACACTGTACATATAGGACCTACATTTTACTATATATGAATTATCGCTCAGTAATGTACTAAGATAATAGCTATATCTTGACAAACAACAATTAGACAAGGGTTTGTTCTGCTAGCCTGCTCCAACCAGTCTATCCAATTGCATACAGGGAGGCAATATTAGCTTCCAAGTTACCATGCTTCCCATATGCTGAACCAGTTCCACACAGACATGATAAAGCATGCATGTACAATGCCCCCAAAAGAAAATACTTCTGTACTTTGAAGATTTCTGTCATACAGAGAAGCAGCATATGCTATCAATTAAGAAAATGTCTTTAATACCATAAATTCAAATTCTGACTCCTTCCAACATTAGCTGGATGACTATGAACAAGTTACCATTCTAAGCCTTCCACTGATCATCTATAAAATGCTGTAAAACTCCTTTAAATGAGGCCCAAGATTGTGAGCAAGACTGGTATTTTAGGTTCTTTGTCTGTTGTGATAAGATACCTGACAAAAACAACTCAAGTGAGAAAGTTTATTCTGACTCACAGTTCAAGAGTACAGTTCATCAGAGTGGGGAAGTTAAACCAGGAGGTTTAAAACATCTGGTCACTTCATATCCACAGTCAGGAAGCAGAGAGCAATGAATGGACACTCAGTTCACTTTCTCTTTATTAAACTCTTCAGGAGCTCAACCTGGGTAATGGTTCCACATACAACCTGGTCTTTCACCTCAATTAAAATTAACCTAACCTAGATAATCCCACACAGGTGTGCCCTGAGGCTAACCTAGATAATCCCTCACAGGTGTGCCTGGAGGCTTGCCTGATAGGTGATTCTAGAGCCTATCAAGTTGACAATTAACACTAACCATCAGAGCTGAAGATGGAGAATATGCTCAGGAAAAATTTTAAATTGTAATAATAATTAATAATAATAATAATGTCTTTGAATTATCACAATGGGAACTTGCAAAGTTCTCACAGCACAGTATTTTGTCAATAAGTGGTAGTATCTCACCCCAATAGTCATACTGTGACCCAATGCCCAAACAGCGCCACTTCAAGCCTTTCCTTCTACCTTAGCCTTAAGGATCCTTTCATGGTTCTAAGACTCTGTGGAGGAATAGCATACAATGTCCTTAAAACCCTGCTTTGGGAAAATTACATTTGCCAAGATGACATGACTTCCTTAGAAACAAGCAAGATGGGCAGGTTATCAGGTAATTTACCTTAGAGGGATGCAGGGGAAAGCATTGCTAAAAGAGGACTTGTCACTTAGCTTTTCCTGTTAGCACATAGATGAGAGCAAGCAAACTTTTGCTTAACTGAAAACAAAAGATTATAAAATCAGGCCTAGGCTTTTGAGAACCATAGTAACTATAGGCCTAAGGCCTAGAATTCAGAACCACCAGCATAAAGCAGGAATAACTACTGAACACCTTGTCCTGGGATTGCTTCTTTGCATCAATTGGTCAAGATTCGAACTCTTGGGAGAAAGTATTTAGATTAGATTAGATTAGATTAGATTAGATGATCAGTCAAACAGGTAAACTTTCCCATCCTGGTTTTCAAAGTGGGCAAAGGTAAGAGAAAACTGGATGCTTTTGGTTTCCACAGGATGGCAGGAACTCCATCTTATATGGAGTTCACTCTACCAAAAGAGAGGTAATAGTACCCAGTGAAACTTGGGAACTACTGAGAAGTGGCAGTGGATACTGGGCAGCTAAAAAATAGCAAAAGTGTACCAAAGAGCACAGAGGTAATAGAAGGCTAGAAAATGCTACTTTCCCCCTTCCTATTCAGTTCTTAAGTGACTTTGTATTTGGAGCTCAATGACCTTTTCAGTGATCCCATTATTAACTTCATCTCCACAAAAGCTCAGAGCAGCAGAAAGGAACTATCAATTTATTTCCTCATGAGTGACTCTTTTGTCTCTCACTGTATTTATTCATAGTTCGGTGCTTTATGTGAAAGGTGACATGTAGTCTAGAGCAAATATTTAAGAACAGCATTTTATGCCACTTTTTTCCACTTATGAAAATCAAAAAATTAGGATGATTCCTTTCATAAACCATGAGAAAGCAGTTGTACTCTTGATATATCCACAGGATCCATTAGAGCATTGAAATGTAGAGATGTTTAATTTTTAGTTTATTTCAATATGACCCCAACAAATATTTTACATAAAATTAGCTTGTTGTTACTCACTATACTGTTCTAGGGAAGAAGGACATCCAAATAAAAATTTGAAAATTGTTAAATATCTGGAGTTTAATTTTTAAATTTCCTAGTCTGTTGCATAAACTGTTCTTTGTAGTCTTCTAAAGTTTGAGAGAAAATATACATTGCCATACTAAAATAATTTCTGTATTAAACATCAATGGTATCACAAAAGTTTCTTTTTAATTGGTCTCATCTCCATGTGTAGTCTTTGTAAATTTTGATAACTATCTTTTATATTTGGATTGAGGTCATAACATAGTTCTTTGGGAATCAGTTTTGAACCATGTATGCTTGCCAGTCAATTCCAAGTACTCTGTTGTATATACAGCTTCATCTAGTGAAAAGAAAACCCAAACTTTTCTTTTTGCCATGATACAATGCTTCACAAAAACTATTTTATATTATATCGCAACAACTGTATCCTCAATATAGAACTTCTGAAATGAATTTTTAATAGAATTAGTAGTAATATCATAAGTTCCTTTCAAAGATGAATTCTAACAACCTCATGTTTATTATATGAATTGGGTAAAAAAAATTGAAGCGACACCTATCCTCAGGCCTCTTGGGGTAAGTCTATAGCACAGCCCTCCGCACCTTGACTCACCCAGCCACATTCACCCTTCCATCTCCCCCGCTGTTCTCTACTCCTAGTTTGGGCCCTGCGCCATTCCTAGTCTTGGGGCCCCAGACACCTGGGGAACCAATACTGCTTCCTGACCCTTTTCACCCAGACCAACTTAGTGGCTTTCTTGGGCCCCAGGAGCACCGCTTCAGGACCTGGCCCCGCCCTCACCTCCCCCTACTTCCCTCGTCCTGCAACACCCTCCAGCCTCTTTCTGGGCCTGACAGCCTCTTTCTGGGGCTCCGAGGTTTACCTTTCCTCTCCCTGATCCTTTGCATCCAGTACAACCCAGCTACTCAGTCCACTCCCTGGGAAATCTTGGGGCTTCTTCCCACCCCATCTGCCTTTGCATCCCTGCGTGGCATGGCCACGGCCAGGATCTCAGGTCAGTCCAACACCCAAGTTCCTGAGGCCAAAATCATTCTTAGAAGATTCCAGACCTAAGGAGAAAGTCTGAAAACTTCTGACCCACATTGGAA
>NW_008338253.1:261877-268713 GCF_000622305.1 Nannospalax galili | reverse complement strand
TTAGTTCCCAGGGACTATGAGCATCGCGTAAAATGTCCTGTAATGGTGGTGGGTCATCTGGCCTCTTGATCAAGGAAGCTGAGGAGACCCCACCAGATGGACTTGAGCCAGTGTCCAGTCTATAAAGAGGAGGGTCAACATGGAGGAATCATTTCCTCCATGCTTCCAGGAGAAGCCAACAATGATCGAGCAGGACCTTTGACTTATCCTCACATGGATGGAGCTGGTAAAAGAAAGGATCCAGGGGCTCCTCCCAACCCCATGGAACCCCTGAGGAACAAATCCTCTAACGACCTCAAGAGTAAAAACAAATCAGTTTATCTGGTCCAATTGTATGTCCTTCAACACCCAAAAGGGAAGTATAACCAAAGATTAAAGGGGCCAAAAAAAAAATTGAAGCATCACTGGAATTAACAGATATTTCTTTTATGTGAAACATTCACTATCACTAATATCAAATCAATGTCATGTATTCTTTGTGATGTTCTTCTGCTAATAGGTCAAACATGTCACTTCATTTTTAATATACGTGTGTTGAAATTTGAAATTAAGATGGATGATATCAATTTTTAAATGATAATTTATTCTGAATTAAAAACTATATTCTAGCTTGGCCTGGGGCACACAACTATAATTTCAGCAGTTTGGAGGATAAGGCAGGAGGATAGCAAGCAGCAGGAGGCTGTCCTGTGCGACATAGCAGTTATAGGCCAGCTCAGGCAGCACAAAACTCTGTCTCAAAAAAATCAAAAGAAAGCAAATTATATTCTACTGACTGGCATTGTAAATATACTTTGTGAACATATATATGTTAAACTGTTGTCATCAGAACTAATTTTTTTAACTAAGTTCACAGTATCCATTTATGCATTTCTGCATGATTTGCTTCCTCGGAATTTTTATCAGTTTGGCTCCCAAAGCAGATAGTAAATGTCTCCAAAATGTATAAAAATGCCATGTTATATGCAACTTGCTTGAGAAATGGAACATCAGTCATTTGTTAATCATCATGATTTCTTTTTTTTAGTTTATGGAAACTGAAAGTGTTTATGGAAAATAAAACCATTTCCAACAATAAAAATTGTTGGGCATAAACATTGTATAATTAATGACAAAATAATTCTTGCAAGAGCCTTCAAAGTAATCTCCACATTGGGGACTGAAAAAGTACTGTCAGTAGGCTAAATCTAGGTCACTACTGGTTTTGTAAATAAAGTTTTATTGGAGCACATTAACTCTCTTTCATATATGACTATTGTCTGTGGTTGGAACAGAAACCATGTGGATCACAAAGCCTAAAATATTTTTTCTATGGCACTTTAAAGATAACGTTTATTGAAAACTACTCTACATGCAAAACACCAAGGCTTGTTAGCCTTGATTTTTAGCACATAATTTATATACACCCAATCCAGTTCTCACAGTGGCACCATTGATATTTGGGAATGGATCATTTTTTGTTTTTGGAGAACTGGCCTGTACATTGTATGATGTTTATCAGCATCTGTGTTCTTTACTCACCAGGTAATGGATTTAGGCTCTCATTTGCAATGATCAAATATTGATCAAATCAATATTTGCTGCTAAATATTTTTGGGTTGGCAACATTACCCCAGCTGACAATTGCTGGTCTAATTGGTGATTCCCACAGATCCCTTATATGGGGGTATGGCAATTCTGTGCATCATTTTTTCTTTTTTAGATTTTCTTCTAGTTTTTAGTTATGTGTATATTTGTGGGTTTGAGTGTGGTTTAGTGCACATGTGTGCAGGTGTCTCTGGAGACAAAAAAAAAAGATACTGTATCCTTTGGAGCTGGAGTTTAGGTAGTTGTGAGTTTCCTGCTATGGGTGATGGGAACCCAACTCCAGTCCTCTGGAGGAGCAGGAACTGCTATTAACCACTGAGTCATAGCTCCAGCATTTATCATATGCATCTTGAAGCTGTGATTTAATGCTATCTCAGTCTTCCAGTGGTTATAAGGGATAAGATTTTTGAGGAAAAGCATAGACATTCCATATGTTTTAGTTTTGTATTGAGGAAATTCATTAAGAGTTTTAGGTTCCATTTATCATTTTAAGGATCAGTCAAGTTCAGCTAGAGGCAACTAGATTATACTGCACATTTTCAATTCCTCAAGCCTATCATATTGTTATGGTTTGGATATGAAGTGTCTCCCCCAAAGATTTAAGTGTCAAAGGCTTAGTTGTCAGCAACTGGGCTTTGAGAATGAATGAATTATTAAGGAGTCTGACATAGCCAATAGACTTATGAACAGTTGTATTCATAATTTCGTGGCATTATTGGGAAGTCCTGGACACTTTTGGAGATGGAGCTTAGGTGGAGGAAGTAGAACAATGGTGGTATGTCCTTGGAGAACATGTTCTTCCCCAGGCTCCTCCCTGTCTCTTTCTTCTTGGCAGTTATGAAGTGGGCAGATCCGTTCTACCACATTCTTCTGCCTTGGCATTCTGTCTCATCACAGGCCCAGAATCAATGGAACCAGTTGACCATGGTTTATAACCTCTGAAATCATGAGCTAAAATAAATCCTTCCTCCTGTAAGCTGTTATCTCAGGTGTTTGGTTACATTGATGAAAAGCTGCCTAACCCGTGTATTATTCTATGATAACCGTCAGCAGATCCTTCAGAGCCGTGCCCAAAACAAACATGTTATTTGTAAAGAGTAAAGATAATAATTTAACTGTTGTTTGTTTCGTTGATGCTTGCCTGGCTCAATAACACTCTGGCCTTACCACTTGGAATTTAAGAGGCGCAACAATAATTAGAAGACATAAGATTCTCCTCTATGTTTCTTGAGAGCTGTTGTTTATAACAACTTTCACCAATTTCCTGATCAGATTCACTGTTAAGGACAAAAGTGAATCATAGATAGATCTCATGATTATTCAGAGGACTTGGGAGTTTGGTTTGAAATTAAACCTTTAGGAACAGAATCTAAAAGTATAACTTAAAACAGACTTCGTGAACTATTGCCACTAATTACTGATGGAAGCTTACAGCATCAATATCCTACATGGATGGAACTCAATTTAGCAATCTCCAGGAAACCTCTGTCATTGTTATGAGTCTTACAGAGGGCATCTCCTTGACAGGCTCTAGCCTGCAGTTCTGCACAGCAACTCCAAGCAGTGCTGTAAATAAGGATTTACTCCTAATTTGGGATCCTGGGACTTTATTATCCTGGTTATATATTGCTGTTTAGCAATCCATTTCAAAATTTGTTTATTTCTAATTTTATTTTATTCATAAATCTGAAATAACAGGGCAAGGTTCAGAAAGGATTGTTAGTCTATGTTTCATTTTTGGCATCATTTCAGTAAGACTCCTCATGTCACCATACGCATTCTCCCTCCCTCCCGCCCTCCATTCCCCCTCCCTTTCTCCCTCCCTCCTTCCTCCCTCCCTCCTTTTATTTTAAAGTACAGTCTAACTCTGTAGTCCAAGATGACCTGGAACTCACTTTGTAGCCCAGGCTGGCCTCAAACTTGCGGCATCTTCCTGTTTCAGCCTTCTAAGTTCTGGGATTACACGCATGACCCGGCATAGCTGCTCTCATTTCCATTTTCAATAAATCTTAATTCTTATTCCTGGCTTCAGGCACCCACTACTGCATGTCTTTCTGAATAGATTGCCCATTCCAGACATTTCATCTAGACGGAACCATATGATATATGATGTGTTTGGCTTTTTAGCAAAATATTTTTGAGGCTCATCCATGTTGTGGCATGTATCAGTACTTTATTATTTATTTATTTATTTATTTATTTATTTATTTACTTATTTATTTATTTGGTTTTTTTGAGACAGGGTCTCCCTGTAGCCCCAGCTGTCCTGGAACTTACTATGTAGACCAGGATGGCCTTGAACTCACAAAGATCCGCATGCCTCTGCCTCCCGAGTGCTGGGATTAAAGGCATGCGCCACCACACCCGGCCCAAGTACTTTATTTTTATTGAATAAAATTCTACTGTCTTTACATGTCTTGATTTATCTGTTCTGTAGTTGATGGGCATTTGAATGTTTCTTTTTTTTTAAAAGATAGAATAACTCTACATATCCTACAGTGATCTCAAACTCAAAATCTTTCTTCCTCAGCCTCATTAGTGCTAGAATTCCAAGCATGTGCCATCACACTAAGCTCTTATTTTTGACTATTATAAATAATGTGGTTATGAATGTTTGTATGCAAATCTTTGTGTGAAAAATTGTTTTTCTGGGATAAATATATAGGAGTAGAGCTTGTAAACTATAAATTAAATTTATGCTTACTGTTCTAAAATACTATCAAACTTCTTCCTATACTGCTGTACTATTTTACATATTTATCACCAATGTACTGGGGTAGTACATATCCATATACTCACCGGTACTTGCTGATGTCTGTGTTTTTATTGTAGTTATTGTTGCATGTGTGTGTGTCAACATAAATCTCTGTACATTTTATTTGTATTTCCCAATTGACTGATGGTGTTGGCATGTAGTTATTAGCTTTTTACATGTCTTTTAAAATCTGAATTAATTTTAATTTATACACACCACATAAAATTATATACATTATGGGGTACCATGTGATGTTTTAACATGCATAGATGGCACAATATTTAAATTAGACTAAATGTGTCCATCTCCTTAAGTATTTATCTTTTCACATTTGTATGCAAAAGTTCAAAATCCTTTTTTCTTGCTTTTTGAAATGTGTCCTATATTATAATTATCTGCAGTCTGTATGTCTTGCCTGATGAAATATTTACTGAAATAATTTCCTCTTTTTGTGCTGGAGATGGAAGCCATGGCCTCATACATGCTAAACAGACATTCTACTACCCACACCCTTTCCTAATTTTCAATCAAGTTAATTATCTTATTGTTGAGTTGTAAGAGTGCTTTATTCACTGTATAAAAGGCTTTATGAAATACAAAATCTGAAAATATTATTCGTAGTCTATGAACTTTCTCCCAGTCTGAAACACAAATTTTATGCTGTCAGTAGCATAATTACTACTAATTAATTTACTTTGTTCATGAAATAGACCAAAGTTGAGGCAGATTAGAATAAATGACAAGGTATATATTGGTAGAGCTGGTCCTAAAATTTGAGGTCTTAAAGACAATTGCACTTTGCCGATAGGTTTTGATAAGCTGAGAGCTGGAGAGATGTCTCAGTGGTTAGCTGCACCTCCAAAGGACCAGAGTTTGGGTCCCAGCACCCATATCATATGAACCAAAACCGCTTGTAACTCCATCTCCAAAGCATCCCACACCCTCTTCTAGAATCCTCAGGTACTCACATAAATGTTAATACACACACAAATACATAAACACATACATATAATATGCATATATACGTATGTAGACAAGGTATCACTATGTAGACCTGGGTGACCTGGAACTGACTATGCATACCAGGCTGGCCTTAAACTCACAGAAATCCACCAGCCTCTGCTGAATGCTGGGATCGAAGACATGTGCCACCACACCTGGCCTAAAGATAATATAAGTGTTTAAAGTTGTGATAACTTAATTTTACAAAGCTCATAAGTTAAATCTTAAGGGGCTGGAGAGATGGCTCAGTGGTTAAAAGCACTGAGTGCGCTTACAGAGGATCCAGGTTTGGTTCCCAGCACCTACATGATGGCTAACAACCATCTGTAACTCTAGTTCCAGAGGATCTGACACCCTCTTCTGATCTCAGTGGGCATTATGCCACACAGGTTCTCTTACATACATGCAGGTCATACAATCATACACATAAAATAAACATAATAACAAAAAAATTAAATCTTGACTACTTAATTAATGAGAAAAACTAAACAATATACAAGATAACAATAATAAGACATGCTACTGAAAAACCAAATCAATCTATTTAATACATGTCTACCACTGTTTTTTTTGAGACAGGGTCTCCCTGTAGCCCCAGCTGACCTGGAATTCTCAATGAAGACCAGGCTGTCCTCAATCTCACAGAGATCCACCTGCTTCTGCCCCAGAATGTTGGGATTAAAGACATGTACTACCATGCCTGGCCTGCCGCTGGTTTTAATACGAGTAGCACTGAAAATTGTTTTCCCTTATCAAATAATTGAAAATCAAAATATAAGAATATACTTTATAAAATGATAAAATATTTTTAGACAAGCAATTCTTATTTCAAAAGGAAGGTAGTAGCTGTAGATTCTAATTTTACAATTGAAGGTGCTGGGGAGATGGCTCAGCAGTTAAGAGCACTGACCGCTCTTAAAGAGGACCGAAGTTCGATTCTCAGCACCCACATGGTGGCTGTCCACATTAACAACTGTCCATAACTCCAGTTCCAGAGGCTCTAACGCATTCTTCTGATCTCCATTGCACGACATGAGTGCAGTTACACACAAGCAGACAATACACTCGTATACATAAAATAAAAATAATAAATTTTTACAATTGAAATGTAGTTATTTTAACCTTTCATTTACACCTGGCTCATTTCATCAGTGTTAAAATAAAGCAGGCTGTTCAATTCAGGAAGCATGTATGGATCATCTGTTAAATTAATGTCTGTGGTAGATGTGGCCAGAAATATAAAGAACCAACGCACATTTGTGGTTGACTAAAAGAAATAATCAGTAAGCTAAAAGGTGAGATGTACATAGCAATTTTATGAATTGTTACTGATAAGTTTAATCTACATTTTACTAGCAAAGAGAAAAATAGTGTAATAAGATATGTGAATGAAATTCTCTTTGTCTCAGTTTTCTGATGAGTCTCCATGGTGGGAGAAAAGTAATGAATTCCAAATGAATAGATGTGTCTAAATGAGTCACTGGTATACATA
>NW_008338253.1:234232-261793 GCF_000622305.1 Nannospalax galili | reverse complement strand
TATATTTAATTTGTGACAAGTTGAATACTCAGGTGTACCCAGACGACTTTAGTTTAGGAGACTGATATCTGACACCTTTAGAGAGAAGGCAAAATGTAAGCTATCATGGTTATGGTGACTCTTTCTGATAGCTAAGTAAGAGATGACTGCATTGGAATTAAGACATACCTTCCCACACACATATGGTGCACTTACACACATGCAGACAAAATACTCATAGACATAAAAATATTTTTTTAAGGCATGCTTTCCCCTTCATGAAACATTGGCCAAAAGGGTTTGAGTTTTCCCAAGGGCCAATGGAAGGATGGAGTTGGAACTCTGCCCATGGAGGTTCAATCTCTTCTCTTCTAGAACCTTTCCATGCTTCTTTCCAGAGCCTACCACTGTTTCAAGTCTGCTCTTTCAGGTGGACAAGAGATATGTTCTTGTTTTCGCCAACCTTAAAGGTCCTAATAATGCAGAACTGTCTTACCCATTTGGACGATTGCAAGTGTACTACTTACTTTATTTATTGCTATAACAAACTAAACCTGACAAGAAGCAACATAAGGAAGGAAGTGTTTATTTTAACTTACATTTCAAGGGGATATAGTCCATCATGTCAGGGAAGGCATGGTGGCAGGAGCAAGAGGCTGCTGGTCACATAGCATCTGCAGTCAGGAAGCAGAAAGTGAACAGGAAGTGGGACCAAACTATAAAACACTAAGGCCTTTCCCAAGTGACCTACTTCCTCTAGCAAGCCTCCACTTCCTGAAGGTTTCACAACATTCCGAAACAGGGCCACCAGCTAGAAACCAAGTGCTTAAACACATGAGCCTGAGGGAGATTTCACATCCAAATCACAAAATACAAGGATATCAAGAAAACTAATCCTTCAACTTAGATATCTGTAACTAAAGCAGAATGTGTCCCAAATACATGGCAATCATTTGAATCATCTGCATTCTTTACTTGGACTATTCCTGATTAATAAGTTTACTCAACATAATGGACATTATTTATATGTATTTCTCAGGACATTGTCAACTTCCAGAAGTTTACAAAGTATGATGCATTTTTCATATTCTATTCTTATATTATGTGTATGAGTGTATTGCCTGCATGTGTGTAAGTGCACCAGTGTTGTGCAATGCCCACAGAGGTCAGAAGAATACTTCAGGTCTCCTGGAACTGGAGTTACAGATGGTTGTTAGCCACAATGTAAGTGCTGGAAATCAAATCCAGATCGTCTGCAAGAGCAGTCAGTGCTTTTGCCACTGTGCCATCTCTCCAGCCTCATGAATATTTATTTTAAACTCTGGTTAAAAAAATAACCAAAAATGTTCACATCTCAAAACTGGAGACAAAACAGTAAACTTTACATGTTCAACCCTCCCCATTGTACAGACAATATGTGTTAATAACCGAAAAAGTGTGTTTCCAAATACCTGCCACTGGGTTCTCATCCATAGATATTTAAGCTACATGTCATGGAAGTCAGTATGTAAATGTTAGTCATCCAGACATCCTCAGTGTATGGTAGCTCTGAATTTCAAGCATCATATAATGAGTTCCTCTGGATGTAAAGTTATGTGTTCATGGTAGTAAATAGTTCAAGTTCTTGAACCACTCCATGGTAGAGATTGCTATGACTTGATTGCAAAATATCCCCTACAGGTTCTTGTTTTGAATGCTTGGTTCCCTGCTTGTGGCAGTATTTTTGAAAGTTGTTGAGCCTTTAGGGAATGGGGCTTGACTGGGAAATAGGTCGGTAAAGGTGTGCCTTTGAGGATTCTATCAGCTTCTGTTTCCAGATTGCTTTCTCTGTTCCTGCTCATGGCCACGTGAAGAACCACTGCCACACATCTGGGTAACATAAGCAGAGTTGCTCCCAAAGTCATTCCTCTCCTGCCAGAATGGACTACTACCCCTGAAAATATCAGCCAAAATAAAATTGCTTTCCTTAAGTTGCTTCTGTCAGGTACTTGGCCACAGTGATGAGAAAAAAAAAATCTAATACAGGGATAAAGGTGAAAGGTACTGAGTAGCAGCTGCCAAGTCATACCTGGAAAGTCCCAGTAGAACCCATATTAATAAACAAAGATTTTCTAGTTATGAATGTTAAAACATGGAAATGATCATTTTGATGCCTATAGAAAGTTTCAAAGCTTCTTCTAATGCCTATAGACACTGAAGATTAAATAATGAAATTTGCAGGTAAATGGATAGATCTAGAAACTTGAGATATGAGAGAAATAGCACAGACTCAGAAAAACAAAAGATGTATGTTCTCCCTCATTTGTGGATCCTAGCACCAAATCCTTATAAATGAGTACATACCTGATATAACTGCAGGAACCAGGAAAATGGAACGGAACCAGGGATGTAAAAGAAAAGAAGGAAGCTGAGAGAGAATAGTAGAAGAAAGGTGTTACTAAGGGAGAAATGTGTAGAAGGGGGTAGTTAAATGGGAGGGGGGAAAGGAGGAATATACAAGGAACTATGGGAATAAAGGGGAAGAAAGAGCTCAAGAGAGGTGTCACCATAGCAGATTGAAATGACCAAGGGAGAAATGGGGACACTTTAAATGGGGAGGGTGGGGAGGGAGGATAAGACAGGGAGAAAGAAGAGTGATAAATAGTGCCTAGATAGTATTAAAAAACTCAGAGGGAATCGTATTAGTCCTAAAACTTACTGAAAAATTACACATACGATTATCTCTACATGAGTCCGTGAGATGGCTGAAGGCTACACAACAAGAAACAGTGCCAGACAGGAGACGTTCCTTTGAGTTGTTGGCCAAGGTGGTCCAAGGGACTCCCAAAATTACACAGGCTATTGTCACAGTCCTTGATTGCCTTCCAGAACTTGATGGTAAGACCCTATTGCTGAAGACAGGACATACTTTGGACACAGGATTTGGAAGTGACTTGGAAGCCACCTCCCCTGAAGGCTCGCTCTCATAGTTTTGGAGAGCACTATGAAGGTTCCAAGAGAAAACATCAACCAATGGTCCAACCACAGCTTCAGGCCTATAAGCCACATCAATGACTAGCACTGTAAACAACATTGACACATTAGTGGCACTTTTATCTTGGGGGTAATCAACAGCTACCTAATTGGACTTAAAGCCCACTCAGTGTGAGGAAACTCATGTGTGGTACTGTAAACCTAGCCAAATATACATAGTTGGAGAGGTCATAGATTTAGAGAAAATTCTAAGGCTGTCACAGCCCTAGACAACTGTAATTTCTTACTATATGAAAAATATGGATCCTTAAATTTATAGACAAGTATCTCAGTCACCACCCACCAAAGAAACTTCTTTTTCAAGAGACAGAGATAATTACAGAGCTCCACAACTGGTCACACACAGAGATTTTCTGTGAATTGCCCAAGCCTAAGTGGCACATCTAGGATGCAACCTCTACGCCTAAGGCTCATGGGGCATAGGACAAGGGATGAAGAGAACACTAATGCATCTTTTAATTTTCATCAATGAAGCTCCTTCATGCAACTGAGGGCCAGGAACACAAAAGGTCACAAATGGCCAAAACGCAGAGAATAAGAGTCTGCAGAATGTGGGTCCTTGGATAGGACTCCTATATTAAAATCCACCCACCCAGGGCTCAGTGACCATTGGGGAAGTGGAGGTGGAAAGATTGTAAGAGCCAGGAAGCAGGTACATGACCACAAGGAAATAGTCCTACAGGCTCCTGGGACTCTTCTCATAGAAGCCTACAGCAATGGTGTCAGCATGCACAAGACCCGTGCAAACTTAAGCAGATAAAACTCAGCACAGAACTGTGGAAATGGACAGTAGGTTCCAATCTCAGTCGAAGAATTATCGGCAGCTGACTACTGCTGGGTGAGGAAGAGCTTATCTTCTTAAAGGGAGGGACTCTAGATAGGCTGACTAGACCTCAGTGGATGAACTTGCACTGAGGGACATCTGGGGACACTAACTTGACATAATAGACCTTAATACAAATGACAGAAAGTATGAATTCTGGTGGGGGAGCTATGGGAGGGTGCCAAAGAGGAAGGGCATATAAAGATGATTTTCTGTATGAAATACACAAAAATTCAATAAAAATTAAAAAATAAATATGCATATTTTCTCCATTTATACACAAAATTTAACATATACAATGCATACCACCTTGATGGGTTTTTTATATTTTTATTTTATGTGTATGAGTGTATTGCCTACAGGTATGTAAGTGCATCCATGTCGTGCAATGTCTGTGGAGGTCAGAAGAGGGTGGTCAAAGTTCCTTGGAACTGGAGTTACAGATGGTTGTTAGCTGCCATGTGGGTGCTAGAAATAGAAGAACCTGGATCCTCTGTGAGAACAGCCAGTTCTCTAACCACTGAGGCATCTCTCCAGTCCCCATCTTGATGCTTCTATTTAATATGCTAGATAGCAGATAGCTTCAGTTGTCACTTTGACACACCTGGGAAAAAGGAACTTTAATTGAGTCATTTCCTCCTTTGAATTGCCTTGTGGCCATGTCTGTGAGGCATTTTCCTGGTTGCTGATTGGAGTGGGATCCAGCCCATTCTGGAATGTATTCCTGGGCTGGTGTTCCTGGGTTACATAAGACAGCAGGCTGAGCACAGGTCAGAGGAGTAAGCCAGTAAGTGGAGCTTTACCACAGTCTGTGCTTTAGTTCCTGCCCCCAGGTTCCTGTCCTGAGTTCCTGCCCTGGCTTCTCTCAGACATGAACCTTGATTTGGATGTGTAAGTCAAATAAATCTTTTTCTTCCCAAGTCTGTTTTGAGCAGAGTGATTGATCACAGCAATAGAGAAGTGAACCAGAAGTTAATAACATAGTTTAAAATTTGTAGCACCCCAGGATATAAAAAAGCATACTCACTCATTTTATAGCTCGATAACATTTTATTGTGTAGATGCATAATTTCCTACAGCCATACCTAGTTGATGGCCACTGAGTGACTTCCAAGCTTTTTTTTAAAAACAGGTACAATGAACAAACTTGCATATACTTATTCTTGCATGTGTACATGTCTGTGCATGTGCACAACTGTACCTATTCATTAGAATTTCTAGATTCAAACTACCAGAACAATTTTGACAAATAATGACTTTCATTTTTCACTGAAAAATGCATATAGTTTGTTTCTTTACAGAGAGGGATATGGTTTTCAAAATAATTAGATCTTTTAAAACTTAAAAAAAAGTAAAAATAATTATCAATCAATAAGGCAAATAAAAAGAGTAGTTCAGCCAGGCATGATGCTGCATATCTTATTCCCAGCACTCAAGAGGCAGAGGCAGGCAGAGCTCTGTGAGATCAAGCCAGCCTAGCTTGCATAGCAAGTTCCAGGCCACCTGGGGCTACACGGAGACCCTGTCTCAAAAAAATACAAAAAACAAAAAACAAAAAAACCAACCAAACAAACAAACAAAGCCACTAGTTCCTAGTCCCTCAACCAGAATCATTTTTTTTTCTCCTTGTGGTGGTGTCCGATCCCCTAGAACTGAGATTGCAGTTATGGATGGCTATTAGCTACCATGTAGGTGCTGGGAATCCAATACGATCTTCTGCAAGAGCAGCCATGCTCTTAACCACTGAGCCATCTCCCCAGGCCCCACTCCTTAAAAATTTTAAATATCAGACCCATAGGGACAGAGTGGTGCTAAGTTCACATGGATATAAAGGCTCATTTTGACATGTACTATAAAATCAACTAATATCATTATTCAAAGAATAAAGATCTCTTGAGGCTAATCATTATCATATTTGTCCTTATTCTCAGAAATATGACCAGTTTCTAAGGCATAAAAAACCCAAACTCCCTCACACATTCATAATTTTTCATTTTTTCTATCCTCAGTGCTGTAAAAAAATGATGAGTATAATTCATCTTTTTATATTTTACCTATAGGTAAATATTACTTAAAGTGTAAAACCACAGCTGGGCATAGTGGTACAGTCTTTAATCTCATCACTTAAGAGGCAGAGGCAAGTGGATCTCTGTAAAATCAAGACCAGCTTGGTTTGCATAGTGAGTTGCAGGCCAGCTGGGGCTATAGGGAGACCCTGACTCAAAAAACACACGAAACATATAAAACCAGTCAATTAGTGATTATTCAGATAATTTTTCCATAAAGAAAGACTTACAGTTTTTCAAAGAAAGTAGAAGAGAAGCTTGGTGATACCATATTTTTATGTTAAATACTGGCATGGCTTTGATAAAAAATTTATGATGTTTTGATATGTAATATTACATAAACATGCAAAATTTGGCTTCCTGCTTAGGTGCAGTGTTATAAGAAACAACAAATAATAATTTTTTGGTGCTTTAGAATTTATAAAGCACTTTTGCGTATATGATAAGTTTAGCTGCCATAGCTAGTATATTCCAGGCATTTAGATAAAATAGATGACAGAAAGTATTATCCTCTTTTCATCCAGATGTGGGGAATAAAATTGCATTATTTGCTTAAGATCAAAACACCTAACCTAAAAGATATACCATGTTCATAGATATGAAGACTCAAAAAAAAGGGAGAATAGCAGAAAATGATAAAATATGGAGAAAGAAATTAGAATGATGGTTTTGAGAAGCTTCAGGGAGGAAGAAATGGAATTTATTGTTTAATGTGTACATAGTTTCACCCTGAAGTGGTCAAATCTTTAATTTGTTTGCTTGTTTGTATTTTAGAAAAACATGAGAAGGTAACTGATAGCTGTCAAGTGGTATAAATGTACTTAACGCCACAAATTGTACACTTACAAGTGGTTAAGATAGTAAATGTTACTTTGTGTACATTTTAACATGATAAATAATAAACACACAAAGAAAGTGAATAGTGGAGCTACAACTTAATTTTATTTCTGGACAACTTTTCTACTCAGCAGTTTTATCTCACATTACAGATGATGGAACAGAAGCCCAGAGTGAATATATTGGCTAAAGTTATAGAACCATCAAGAGGTACAGTTGGAGTTAATCTAATGGGAGATGCTTTATAACTAGAGGCTTAAGTACAGGATGTCAAAATAAAACTAACAGCTCATCTAATAATGAAAGGCTGGGAAAACTTGGGATAATCATTTCACTTCACTGTATCCCAATTTACTCAACTGTAAAATGAAAAAAAAGTAAAGATCAAAGCTTTAAAATTCGACAGTTTTGATCATGATTTACAGTAAGAAATATTCTATATTGACCTAGTATACATCCACTCACCATGACCATCATGACCACTACAGTTCACAAATTTTGCCTGTTATTCACCTAAGCCTAGTGTTTCACAAAACCTTAGCTCTTATATATGTAAGAGACTCTGATATTGTGTGGTCTATTTTATTCTTGTTTTCTTAAATGCCAGAGCCCTGAAATTGATTTCATAATCCACTAATGGATTGTTACCTGATATTGAAAACATTGAATTTAAAAACTTTTCCCTTTTAGATCTAAACTTCAGAAATTATGATATTGCACAGTGTTGTTATGATAATTAACCTTACTGATCAGGTACCATGCTAGAATTGTTGCAAACACTTCATGTATACTATCTAGTATAAAGATAATAACAGCATTACGGATGTGAAAACTGACAAGTCCCAATGGCCAGGAGAGAACCCATGTGATCTGATTCTAATATTATTGTCAAGACTAGTATTTCAGAATTTTAACCCAAACAGATTGAAAAGACTGTGGGTCTTTTAGGATTGTACTGTCTTATGTTGTGATAGTAACATCATATTTTGGGGACAAGAATTGGAAAGGTTATGGTTTAATAGAGATGATATTGTGTCAAGTTGACAAGGGGTCAATTGTGCTGGATAGCTTTAGTTGTCAACTTGACGCACCTGAGTAGAGGGAGTCTCAGTTGGTGAATTTCCTCCATTGGACTGGCCTGTGGCCATGTCTGTGGATATCTTCTTGATTATTGAGTGATGTGGGAGGGTTCAAGCCCACTGTGGGTGGTGCCACCCCTGGGCATGAAGATCTGCGTTGTACAAGAAAGCAGGTTGAGCACGGGCCAGGGAGCAAGCCAGTAAGCAGTATTCCTCCATGGCCTGTGCTCCAGCTCCTGCCTCCAGGTTCCTGCCCTGAGTTCCTACCTTGGGCTCCCTGATGAACTGTGACCTGGGAGATGTAAGACAAATAAACCCTTTCCTCCCCAAGTTGGTATTGGTCAGAGTGTTTTGTCACAGCAATGGAGAAACAAACTAAGACAGACACCAACAGCTGCTAAATAAGTATTAGTATTTCCGATACGATGAAATATGCTAATTATTAGGAGCTATCTGTTCCAGGATAGGGATAATTCTAACAAGAAGAATTTTAAGGCTGAGGGTACACACATTTCTTCATTTCAGAAATAATTTTGACCTATATTATGTAATACCTACATGGTTTTTTTTTTGTTTTCTGATCTTTTTGAAACAGAGTCTCCCTGTAGCACCAGATGGCCTGGAACTCACTATGTAGACCAGGTTGGCCTCAAACTCACAGACACCTGCCTGCCTCTGCCTCCCAAGTGCTGGGATTAAAGATATGTGCCACCACGTCTGGCTACATCTACATGATTTAATGTTTAAATTACATTTTACTGGAAAGTGAAGAAGGAAACTCCTGCCCCTCCCAAAGCCGAAGCCAAAGGGATGGCATCAAAAGCCAAGAAGGCAGTGTTGAAAGGTATACACAGCCACAAAAAGAAGATATGCATATCACCTACTTTCTGGAAGCCCAAGACCCTTCGGAGGCAGATCAAATACCCTCACAGAAGTGCCTCCAGGAGAAAGAAGCATGACCACTATGCCATCATCAAGTTTCCCTGACCACTGAGTTAAATACGAAGAAGGCAAAAGACAACACGCTTGTATTCATTGTGGATATCAAGGCCTACAAGTACCAGACCAAACAGGCTATGAAGAAACTCTACAAAACAGATGTGGCCAAAGTAAATACCCTGATCAAACCTGGCAGAGAGAAGAAAGTCTGTGTTTGACTTATTCCTAATTACAATGCTTTGGATATTGCCAACAAAACTGTGGTCATCTAAGCAGGCCATTTGGCTAATTCTAAATACACAAATTTTCACCATAAAAAAATTACATTTTGCGACAATCGAAAAACTTAACACATCCACTTTTTATTATATTTATTTTTGTGTGTGGGGCACACACTTGTCATGACACATGTAGCGGTCAGAGGCCAACCCATGTAGAGTCTCAGGTATGCTGGTGGATGACAGAATGATTGAAGGCAAAGGACCAAACTCTCATGTGGAGAAAGGTGAGTTTAATTCTAAGAGTGGCTCTTTATACCTAATTAGCAAGGTCAGCCAAAGATACAGAGTACAAAACATAAATCAAGCAAAGTTCAAAGGAAAGGGTGTTTTTCTTTTCTGTTACTAACCAAACTCTTTCCCAGAGCTCTAGTCCGTGAGAAAAGAAAACACAGTCCATCCACTCTCATTCTTACTATCCCAAGGCAGTGCTCTGCCCTTGACCAGGAAACAGTGTTCCACCAATGTCCAAACATTCTCTTGTTTTCAAGCAACAGTTTGACTCTGTCTTTTCTTTGATTCACCTTCTGCAGAACTGAGCTCCATCAGCTCTCCTCCCATGTGGGTCCCAAGGATCCAGCTGAGATTGTCAGGTTTTTCAGCAAATGCCTTAACTTGAGCTGATTGTTCCAAAATAATCATTTTTATGCATTGGTTTGCAACTTATAATACAATCAAAGATAATAGTGCAACAAATAAATTTAATTAAAATAGGTTAGTCAGAAATATGTAGAAAATATTACTACTGAAGTGAGTGAACCAGTTGACCTAATGATTTAAAAAATAAGGTCAGGCTGGAGAGATGGCTCAGCAGTTAAGAGCACTGACTGCTCTTGCAGAGGACCCAGGTTAGAGTCTCAGCACCCTCATGGAAGCTACAAACCGTCCTTAACTCCAGTTCCAGGGGAATTTGACGCCCTCTTCTGACCTCCACGGCATTGCATGACATGGGTGCACTCACTTACATACATGTGGGCAATGCACTTATACACATAAGATAAAAATAATAAATAAAATATTTAAGTAGTAAATGCAAAAATGTTGGAAGAAAAATCATAAAATGGTGAAGTATTGAATTTTGAAACCATAATTTTTAATATGTTAATCTCCAAATACTTGCACACATGTTGAAATTATACTATGGGTAATTTTGTCATTTTCTTTTTCACTTATAAACATGATATAAGGGATTTTATATGTTAAATATATTCTACTTTTACATGAATTTAATGACCTCATAGAATTCCATTCCACAGACATAGCATGTGTGAGTGTCTAGTCAGGCATGCAGAAACCACTCTATAGAGTTGGTGCAGGAAAGGGCTTGGTGCTACTTTCCACAAAGATATAAATGTACTGAAAAATGGAGAAGGGTATATATCTGTTAGTTATTACTCTGTAACAAGCCACCCTATAGTGACTGAGGTATAACAAACTTACTTAAAACTAGTAAGCTCATTTAAGAGAAAATTCTGTGATCAGCAATGTAAATTGAGCTCATCTGGACAGTTCTCTTGTCTCTGATGAGCTCCCTCATGCATCTGTGGTTGATTATTAGTTGATTTTCTAATCTTGGCTGGCCTCCCATACATATTTGAAGTGTCAGCTGGGAGAGGTGGGCTGGCTGGACTCTCATGTCCATGCTTAGCTCGTTCTCCACCAAGTCAGTCTGGGCTCATTCTCATAGCGTTCTAAGACAGTGGACAGAAGTCCAAGCATGAGTTTTCTTGAGACCTAAGCTTGGCACTGCCACATTGTCATTTTCATTGCATTCAATTTTCAAAATAAGGAAGGAGGCCAGCCTAGATTCAGAAAGAGAAAAAAAAACAGATTCCCCTTCGATGGAAATGGTGGTATCATCACCATGAAAACTAGCATGGATCTTATGTCATGAAAGCAGAAAGGTAGACAGTTTGGAAAGAGGAAGCAGGCGTCTAAGAGGAGGGCAAAGGGGATATACGGGGGCAGTGGGGGAGGAGAGTGAATGAGGAGAAAGTAAAATGGCATATGCATATGCAAATATCATAATGAAACCCATTATTGTGTGCCAACTTAAACGTTTTTTAAATGGCATGCAGAGAAAGAATTCTCTAGTTTTGCAAACAATTGACCACAGTGTAATTGCTTAGAGACCAGAAAGCTGTACCTGTATTAGATACAGAACTGCAAAAAGTGCTGTCGCTGCTCCTTTTAGAGGTACTGCCAGCACTGAGTTGGAACCCAGGCATCCAAAGTCTTCACTGCTGTTAAAACTGCCACAAATACTGTTGAGAATAAAGAGTTGCCTACTGTAGTCTTGCTGCTACTTCTTCTGCTGTTAGAAAGACCCCCAGAGACAGAAAAGGAAGCTTCTCTTTTTATCCCTACACCATAGTCGTCTAGCAGTTCTTACACTGGCAAACCTAACAGGAAGCCAATCGGGAAGGGAGCCACAAAAATGTACTTTGAAGATTGCTAGAGTTCTGTAATACCAAAAAAAGAATATTGGAAGTAATAGCTGAGACTCAAGTAAAATTTTACTATGAAGTAATATAATTTTAAAACAGATTCTCTATTGCTGGATATTTAAATTGTTTCTTTTAAAATATACCATAAATACAAAGAGCAATACATCAGTGGGGATTTCCAACCCAATGAACAATGGCACTTTGTTTCTAAGAAAGGCATTTAAGCACAGTCTTCTCCCCTTGAGCTTAGCAAGAAATAGATAATGGAAAAAAACAGAACAGCCCTAAGGATGTCTGCTTTGTTCCTTCACGAATGGATTTGTGTTCATCATAAATGGAAAACTCAGTGGAGTTCTGACTACTTGGAGTTATAAACACTATCAGTTTACCTCAGAAACTATTGTCTTAACATTGTATGCTCATTTGTTTGAGATCTGCATGGGTAATTATCATGTTTTTATTCTTAAGCATAAAAACAAAAATTTATCCAAACTGTCTTATGTCCCAGAAGCCACACTCTAAATATAAGGTCTCAATAGAAAGTTTTTAAGCGGCTGGAGAGATGGCTCAGAAGTTAAGAGCAGTGGCTGCTCTTGTAGAGGACCAGGGTTCAGTTGCCAGCACATGGCAGCTAACAACTGCCATAACTCCAGTTCCAAGGGACCCAACACCCTCTTCTGACCTTTGTAGGCATTGTATGACACAGGCGTACTTACATACATGCAGGCAATACACTCATACACATAAAATAAAAATAAATAAAGCTGGGGGTGGTGGAGCATGACTTTAATGCCTTTAATCCCAGCACTCTGGAGGCAGAGGCAGGCAGATCTCTGTGAGTTCAAGGCCAGCCTGGTCTATATAGCGAGTTCCAGGCCAGCTGGGAGTACAGGGAGACCCTGTCTCAAAAAGAACAAAAAAATTTAATAATAAGTAAAATATTTTTAAATTTTTTTTCAAGAAGGAAAGTATTTTTATTATAAATGCAATATTACTTGAAAAAAATCAAATGAGTATTTTTCACAGGTAAAATTCTCTACTAATAACATCTTTTTTCTTATGAGCATAGTAATGAATTTTCTGATTCTAATTACTGAAATAGGATTTATTATTCTCTCCTGTAACTTACATGAAAAAATATGATGCATTTCATCTTAATGAGCCTTTTACTTTAATATAGGTAATTGTATCTACTAATTAGAGGTTGCAATATATAATTCTATAGTACGCATATGATAAAATTTATTCCACTGTTTCTCTTCCTCAGTAGATTGCAAGCTCTCTCAGAAGAGGACTCTCATTTGTTTTGATCACAGCTGTAATGTCTAGTACTTACAACGTGACTTATAGATAGTATGTGCCCACTAGTTTTGTAAATGAATAAACATATGTAAAATCACTATTGATGGATATTTGGATGTTTTATTTGAGACAGTGTCTCCTTGTGTAGCCCTGACTGGTCTCAAACTCACAATCCTCCTTCCTCGGTCTCCAGCATGCTGAGATTATGGGCATGTACCACAATGCTTGTCTATGTGTGTATTTTTAATTCTTTTATTCTAAAAGTGAATTCTATAATTAACATTCTTCAGATATATTTTGTACATGTATTTATTTTTGTAGTGCAAAGGTATACAAGAAAAACAAAACTGAAGAACTCCAACTGCTCTCAAATTCTTTCCAACATGTTCAGGAAGCCCTAGGTTTAAAGGAGCTGACACTTGTACCTACACCCTAGTCTTCTTAGCCATCAGTGAGTGTTTCCATTATCAGTCTGGGGATTAGAGTCCTGGCAGTTAGTGCTATTGGCTTTTTACGTCTCTTACTTTTGTTCAGTTTTAAGGAAGCTGAGTCTCTTACATTTCTAGCTTATGATCTAAGCCATTCAACTGTCATTCTGTTAAATTGAGAACAGTACCTTTTAGTCCCTGCTATTTTTTTTGTTAAGTAGGCAATATTACATACAAACCTTTTTACACTCCAGTATCTTTATGACTTTTTAAAATCTAGCTTTTAAAGAATCTTCAAGTGCTGGAGAGATGACTCGGTGGTTAAGAGCACTGACTGCTCTAAGGGAGGACCCCATATGGTGGCTAACAACCATCTGTAACTGCAGTTCCAGGGGATCCAACACCCTCTTTTGACTTTGTGGGCATTGCTTGACACAGCTGTACCAACCTACATACAAGCGGTACACTCATACACATAAAATAAATTTAATAAAATATTTTTTTAATTTTTTAAAAATCTTCAAAGTTTGAGGGGGGTTATGGAGGAAAGGGAGGGTCTGCAACGTTCATTCCATATCTATGTCAAGTTGTCATCTGAACAACCCTACCTTCTAATGATGCTTACCAAGTCCCTCAAACCAAGTTTGCTCAGTTTCCTGTGCTCTTTGAGTATGCTTTCCCGAGTGCTTGTACAAACATACCCAATGTGTTCTGCACACATTTCTTATTCTCAGAATAAAAGTCATTTGGGGAGGTCAAATAGGGACCTTGGAAACACAGACATGTGTTAATAATGAAATATAGGTCAATGAATATAAGCTTAAAATGCATACATGCAAGTTTTCAAAAGAGTTCAAGGACTTCCTCTTCAAGTCCTAAAATAATAATATTGAAATCTTGGGGGTGCAGGCTTCCTTTATAACATATACTTCTCTGAATATAAATATATTGCCATTTAGAAATTTGGGGAGTTGGAAAAAATTTAAAAAATTTTAAAAAATCACCTACAATTATGGCTTTGAGAAATGTATACATAATTTGTTTTGTGATTAGGTCTTGCTACATAGCCAAGGCTAGCCTCATACTACTGTGTAGTCCAGGCTGGCCTCAAATTTGTGGCAATCCTCCTGCCTAGACCTCCTGAGTTCTGAGATTTCATACATGCAATACCATGTTCAGCTTGTATACACTTTCTTCTAATCTCCTTCCTTGTGTTTTTATATAGTTAAGATGGTTTTGCATATATTTTTATGTTGCTTCTTCTTTTCTTAATAGCACACCACCAATTTCCCCTTGAGACTATAAAAACACATCTGTAAATGTCTGAATTTCTGTGTTAGTCTATTGTTTGCATCTGTGAAGGATATGGCTGCATTTTAAAGCAACACTTTATTTATTATTTTTATTTTGTGTGCATGAGTGTATTGCTTGCTTGTAGGTTGGTACATGTATCTAAGTGGACCTGTGTCATGCAATGCCCTTGGAGGTCAGAAGAGGGCATTGGATCTCCTGAAACTGGAGTTACAGGAGATTCTTTGCTTCCATGGTGCTGGGACCCAAAACCGGGTCCTTTGTAAGAGCAGCCAGTGCTCTTAACCACTAAGCCATCTCTCCAGCCCCCATGGTTGCATGTTTCAAAAGCCATCATCCAAGATTACTCAGACTAGAGGTCAGTAATATTTTCCTTCATCACCCAGATTTCCTGAGTTCTCAGGGCTATCTATTCCATGTCAGAACAGTTATTTACCTGCCCCAGGGGTTTCACTTCTAGCTAAGACAACTGGGGAACGTTTTAAAATAGTGACTACTACCCTCCTCCAGATCAAAATAATCTGAATCTCTTGGGGTGGGGGAGTCAGTGCCTAGGCATTCATAAATCTTAGACTCCCAGTGGAGCCAAATGCCCTCACAAGGCTTTTACTGCTTTCTGCTCTGTTCCTTTGGTAACCTCTCATCCTTCATTCTGCTTCCCAAATGTCTTTCCCAGAATATGTCAGAATATGTTCCTCACCAATTCAGAGACCCTCCAGTGCTTCCACTGCCTCTGCTAGAGGCTAACTTGGTCTTAGGCAGAGTGAAGCCTTTTCCCACCAAAGCAAACCTGACTGACTTGTTTGCTTCTTCTAGGCCCTCTAGCTGCCTTGCTACTTTTTCTACCGAGATTTGGACTTTTGTTCAAGCTGTCTTTGTTCATGTTGTTTCTAACTTGTAACGAGCTGCTTCTGCAATCCTTAAATACTACTATTATCCTATTCATCCTTCAAGGCCCATTTCACATATCACACCCTTATTCAGCCAGTCAACAATCATCTATTGAGTGACTACTATGCGCCATTCATTTGTTCAGCAATTTTCTGCTGTATCTACATGCTGAGGATGCAACAGTGAACAAAACAGACAAAAAAAATACCATCTTCTGTTAGAGTTTACATTTCAGTGAACAGCATGGGCCAAAAAATAGAAACAAACAAAAATCCAGTTACATAAACAAGAAAATGTCCGAAAAAGTGTTATGCCAAAAAATAGAATAGATAATGTCCGGATGGCTGTTTTCCTCTGGTATAGCCTATCTTAGTAGGTGCCATCTATTACTGAGATTTAAATGAAAGAAGGAAGGGGTTTGCCGTTAAGTCTATAGGGAAAAGCTTGCCAAAATGAGGCTCAGTCAGTCTGAAAGGCCCTGGAGGAGGGAAAGGAATCACACCAATTTGTCTTGGCCAAAACAGTTGAAGCAGAGGGCTAAAAAGAAAGTAGTGACTGAGGAAGCTGGAGCCAGCTTATGTGTGTTTTCTAAACAGAGGTGAAGAGTTTAAATTTGATTCAAAGTGCAGGTATAGAAAAGCATTAGAGGATGTTAAACAAGAGAATGATATAATAACGTTTGTGCTTGAATAAGATTACACTGGACATTAGATTGAAGGGGATTTGTAAGGAAAAATCCTTATTATCACTTAAGAATGTCTGGAGAAACTGACTCCTCTCCAGCCTTCTGCAAACCTTCTTTGCTTCTGGAAAGTCTTTCAGTTCCCTGAACACACCCTTCCATCATGTTGCAGGACTTTGACCTTGCTCTGGTTATATATTATTTCTGTATGTGATAAAGTCATAAAATGTACTGCTTTACCCATTTTTAAAGTATACAGCTCAGCCATTAAGGACATTCACAATGTTATAGACCCATCACCATTATCTAGCTCCAGAAATTGTTCATCACACCAAGATAAAACTCCGTGGCTGTTAATCAATGGTTCCTCCTAGTCTTTCCTTCTAGTTCTTGGCAGTCCTTCATCTGCTTCCTAACTCTATAGATTTGCCTATCATGCATACTTCATATGAATGCACTAATGAAATTTGAGGCCTATGTGTCTGTCTTCTTCCACTTAGCATCATGTTTACAAGGTTCCATCCACTTTCTAGAAATAATATGTCATTTATTCCTTGTTGTGGCTGAATAATATTCCATTGTGTGCATTTACTTATTTTCTTTATACATTCATCATCTGTTCAACACTTAGTTGCTTCCACCTTTAGGTTATTGTGAATAAAGCTGCTGGAAACATTCGCAAGTAAGTTTTTGTTTGAATCCATGTTTCCAATTATTTTTGATATATAGCTAAGGGTGGCTGATATGGTAGTTATCATAATATTTTGCCAACCTGTGGATCAGTGCATCCTTCACTTGTTCATTTTTTGATGCTGCCACAGGAAATTACCGTACCTGCATGTCTTGAAGGAAGAAATTGATCTTCTCCCACGTCTGGAGGTGAGGAGCCTGGTATCAAAGTGTCAGCAGAGCCACACTCCCTCTAATACTCTGGCTTGAATACTTCCTTGCCTCTTTCACAGCTTCTGGAGGTGACCATTGATCCCTGCTGATCTTTGGCTCGTAGTAGTTGCATTATTTTGATCTCTGCTTCTGTTGCCACATGGCTTCTTCCTGTGTGAGTCACTCTTCATTTGGGCATATTCTTATGTCTTCTGTTTTAAAACACCTCTGATTTAAAGCTAAAGTTGAGGCCCACAGTATTCCAATATGACCACATAGTAAATAACTAATCTGCAGCAAGGTTATTTGCAAATAAGGTTACCTCTGAGATACCTGAGTTAGGACTTAAGTGTATCTTTGGAAGGATACGATTCAGTCACTGACTGCCTGACAGACATCGCTGTGTATCTAAATCCTGGAGATCTTAACATCTTAATGAGCCCCACTTGCAGTGGGGCTTGAGCTTTCACTTGTCACCAAACTCTCCTAGTGGGTGCCAGTGCTCCTACTTCAGGGATACGGTTGGTACCAGATGGCAGGATCTGACACTGAACCATATTTTACAAACAAGACAGGCAAAACTTTACTAGGACATGAGTCTGAACTGGCCAACATCACTCGAAATTGAAGGGAGACTGTTAATGCTCAACAGGCTGCTGTTTGTTGGTAAAAAATGAGAGCAAGTTTCATGTATTTG
The DNA here is from genome assembly GCF_000622305.1 of Nannospalax galili. Taxonomy (NCBI): domain Eukaryota; kingdom Metazoa; phylum Chordata; class Mammalia; order Rodentia; family Spalacidae; genus Nannospalax; species Nannospalax galili. The sequence goes on along the minus strand of NW_008338253.1, from coordinate 244,119 downwards.
GGTGCTGGTGGGCTAAAGTTTGGTAATTGTCCACGAGTTATGGGCATGGTTTCAAGAGATATTTTTCTTCTTGGACATAAACTTCCTGGTCTTGTATTTGGTGGGATAAGGGGTGGGTGCTCGTCTCAGGAAATCAGGAAGTGCTAAGTTACTGCTGGTGCCATCCTCTTGCATAAATAGTCTTGCTGTATGATAGAGTTGAAGGCTTCTCGGTGCTTGAGCTGCTGAGAAATCACAAGAGCAGTGCAGAAAAAAAATCTGCTCCAAGAGGCAATAGGCTGAGTTAACACTGCATGATAGTTTTCAATAAAAAGTTTCTAACTAATCAACATATCCACATGCAGAAATGAATAGACTCTGATGCAAAGGTTGGCACAGCTAAGGTGACAGAGTGACATGAAGACAGACATGCCAAGCCTTTTATCCCACTTTCTTCGAAAAGCTGAGGTTCTTTTAAAGAACTGCTTTTTAAAAAGCAAAGGCAGCTTTCAAGTTTTGTGACTTAGTCTAGCCAACTGTTATCATAAACCACAAGGCAGATATAATACCTCCAAGAAACTAGTGGGAAACTACTGTAAACAATGTATGTGACTTCTGAAATTAGTGATATTGAGATCAACAAGAACAAATGAACCCAAAGGTCTTATTTAGGTTTTTCTTCAATAACATTTCCTCCTTATCTCTGTCATTTGTGTTGCTATCTCAAACCACGATAATTTAAGCTTGCCTCCATTATAAGGAACTTCTAGTTTGTAAACATTCTGACCTTGTATCATTTGACAAAGCTGTTAAACTATAAGGATGGAGGCAGAAGCGAAGACACACTGTTTTTAATGAGTAATAGGTTAAGGGCCTGGAGGTTATTTGCCCTGTGTGCCTTTGGAGTAGTCCCTATCTGTTTCATTGTGACTAACTTGTCCTGGTTTGTGCTAGATATTTCTGAATTTAGCAATGAAACTCATGGATGCAAGGAAACTCCTCAGTCCTTGGAAAACTAGAATGATTTTTTTTTTTTTACTCTATATGACAGAACATAACGAGTAGCAAGACTGGCCTTGAAATATTTTAATTTACCTATTACTCGTGTTAATATATGTATATGTTTATCTCTATATTTAGTTTATTTTTGGTAGAATAATTCAAAATATCAAGTGTAGACTTAACTAGATTTAAAAAGCGCCACACTGAAATAATGAATTAGTTGAAGCTCTGAGGGGTTTCATACGTGAATATCCTCTATCTTCTATAAATTCACCTATTATGTTGTGATATATGACCCCTTTACATTTATACATGGCCAAGACTTTTTAAGACTATGAGCTTCAAAGTTTTGGAATCCTTTCCTTGTTCCTCCACAGAGTTCAGGAATCAGCCTGCAGACTCTCAAAGTGGAGGAAGCATTTTGTCAGCTTGAATTCAATTTCATCACAGCAGGGGCAATGGACCTCAACTTTTGCTTAGGAGAAACACCTGCAGACTTTAAAGATGCTGAACCTTGACTCCATAACAATTAACTCAAACTAGCTGGGATTGGGCCCAGGAATTCATTATTTCTTTAAAGCACTTGTGTGTGTGTGTGTGGGGGGTGCAAATGACAGCCATCATTGAAAATTACTGTGCAAAGTCTTCCTCTATAGCAGATGCCCAGCCCCCTTCCATTGCTAATCTTCATTCACTTATACTGTTTTCCTCTCCAGTCCACCTATGCCCAAATAGCCTTTGCTGTGACTGCCCATTCACCAGGTTCCCCTCTTCCTCATATTGGTTTTCTGTTTGTAGAATGACCTTCCTGACCTGGGAACATGTCTAACTCATTAGAGGTAATAATTATACTAGCCACAAATGATCTTGAAAGGCTTTAGTCAAACTTTATTGACTATGTTTTTACTCTTTCACAAACAGTATTCTTAACACCTACATGGAGTTTGCCTGTGATGGCGTTGCTTCCTACTGTAGCCTCTCTCAGGAGTAAGATGGAATCTGTCAGAATCTCTATTGTGTGTTCCTCTTAGAACCAGTCATGGGGAATCTAGGTGGAATGTATATTATTTTTTATTGTAATAGAATTCATATTACATAAAATTTGTTCTCTTAAACTATGCTATTCAGCTGCCACCATCATCTAATTCCACAACATTTTCATCGTTCCAAGAAGGAAAGCAATCCCCCCACCAACATTCCTACCCTCCAGCAACCACTCATGTATTTTCTGTCTCTGTGGATTTGTCAGTTTTGGAGGTTTCCTATACATGGATCATTCATTACGTGTTCTGTGAGTGGCTTCCTTCACTAAACATACTTTGAAAGTTCATCCATGTTGTAACATGTATCTGCAGCTCTTCATTACATTTTGTGGATGAATAGTTTTCCACTGTAGAAATGTCAACTGACATTTGATTCCACTTTTTGTTACTCATGAATTATAGTGCTATAAATATTCATGCACAAATTCTCATGTAGATACGGGTTTTCATTTCCCTCAGGAAGACACCCAGGAGTGGAATTCTTATGGTAACTCTACATTCAACCTTTGGAGGAAATTCCAAGTCGTTTTTTTAAACATTATTATTATTATTATTATTATTATTATTTAGGAGAGGCAAATGATTCTCTGACACTTTAAATGATTATGTTTTTTTTTTAAGCTGTTAATCATTTTATATGCAGGAAAAATGTTACTACATACAGCTTGCAATTTACTTCGTCATTTCCAAATGTGAGGAAATCTAAAAATATAGTTTCAAGGGTGCTTATTGATACCTGCGCCGGCAAGGATTTAGGGGGTCTTTGAACTCTTGGTTTCCTTACAATCCTTGGAGCTGTATCTCTGGCTGTCACACTCTGTTCCCGGCACAGGCAAGGCGCGTTGATTGCCAAGGACATATCTATCGGGCGTCCAAATGCAGGATCTCTGCGGACACCCATAATCTTCAGCCAACCAGGTGCAGGAGTTTCTGTAAATATAAGGCCCTGCTTCCTGCAAACCAGAAATCTTAATTGCGAGATGATCTCGGAGATGTTGCCTGGACTTCTGAACCCGTCTCTAAGCAGGGAGGATTCCGTCCCTCCATGAATCATTCCAGCCCTTGCCTCTGCTGAGAGTCTGAGCCCGAGCCTGTGCTGGATTGCAGGCTTCGTAGCTTTTCCAGAGCGCAGTCGCTGACCGGCTTGCTGCTTCAGCCCGGGTTCCGCGGCCGCGCGCTCATGCACGCGCATCCCTGAGTGCGCGCGCACGGGCAGCTCAGGCGGCACGCGCCCCCGCCCCGCCCCGCGCGGCCCCGCCTCTTCCCCCTCCCGCGCCCGCCCGCAGCCCGCCGCCGCCGCCGCCGCCGGAGCTCTGTAGTATGGCATCGAGGAGAATGGAGACCAAACCTGTGATAACCTGTCTCAAAACCCTCCTCATCATTTACTCCTTCGTCTTCTGGGTGAGTGCCCACGGCTGGCTGGTGGCCGGGTCTCGGTCCATCAGTCGGTGTGATGATGTTCTTAGGAAGAAAGCTGGGAAAAAAACCAAACCCCAAACCGGATCTTTGAAACCCTGTCGGTAGAGAGATAGGGGCGGGGAGCTGGGTCAGGGCTTCGGGAAGGTAGGGCGCGGGTCTCGGCTGCTCCCACCCTCGATTCTGCCTGGCAGAAGCTGCAGTGGGCTGCGTGGTGGGGGTGACTGCAGGTTGCAGACCTTTCCATAAAAATATTTTTTAATTCATTGAGTTCTTCAGCTCTCAGGATAGGGTCAGTCCCTGGGGAAAGTTGCGGATTTGTTTGTTTTCTCTTCCGGACTCATCTCCCCACCTCACTAGTGGGTTTGCAGTGCCTCTTGTAGCTAAACTGTGGCAGGCGAGGAGTGGGCGCGGGATGGCTGGGGTTTAATCTCAGATTCCGACTTATTCCCGACCCTGCTGGGCTGCATGAGAGAGACGCAGATAACCCTCTCCCTGCCTGGACAAGGGCGGTCTGAGTCTCCCAGGCTCGCTAATCGGGGGTGGGGGTTGCGGCAGGCACCACCGCTTGGAGGCGCACGGAAGGGGAGAGGGTCTTACATAAGCCAGGGACATCTTTGAGCTTTCTCAGCGACTCGAGAGATGGGGCTTACGACCCCTTTCTGGCTCCTTTCCATCCTTAACTGTGCCCATCTGGTCATTCTGTTCACTGGGTAAAGCCAGTCCTCAGCGCCCAGGAGGAGGACCCCTACCACCTGGTGGCAGCGGTAGCACCCCAACTATGTTCTCCATCAAACGGTGCTGCTACCAGTTCTTGAGCTCAATGCAGAAGGGTGACGTAAGCCCTGGCCGCGGGGGGCTGCGTGGTGCACCTCGCGGAGGGAGGGATGCGCCCTTCTGTGCGCGGGAGGAGGAGGAAGGAGGGGAGGAGTGGGCTCCAGGCTTCAGCCTTACCTCATCCTGTTTGGCAATTCATGAAATCAGTGCAGGGCTGACACTGCAGTGATTCACTTCGACAAGTGGGTGGTAGCTAAAGACCATTCCCCACTCTTTTTCTCGCGGTATAGATTCCCCCTTCCAGCTCCCTCTTCCCACATCAAGCCACACAGCCTATATAGCCACACACTGCAAAGGAATGAATACCTGTCTCCCCACACAGTAATCTGGGTCATTCCAGCTTTTAAGGCAGTCAGTCATTTTGAAACGTGAGGCTCTGTAGAGAAGAACCACCACTGCCTTTGGTTGTTTCTTTCTTTCTTTTTTTTTTCTCTTGGCCTCCCACCCCAAAATTAGCCCTGTTTTTGCTTCCTAAGTGAAGCACAGTGTTGTATGAGGTACCTAGACTCGGATTGCTGGTAAACTTTGCTGTTTACAACGGTCAACGCAGGAGCTGAGATGTATTAAAGATTTAAAATATGCCCCCGGGCTTTTCTTTGTCACTGGTGATTTTTGGGGGGTCTGGGAAACCATGGAGTGTGGGAACAGCACATACCAGGAGCTCTGCAATGAGAAACAGTCACATGATTGATATAGTCCATCACATAAGCCAGGCACATAAGCTGACTTTGGGGGACTAAAATTGACACGGGTTGAATGATCTCAGTAGTAGAACTGTACACTATTCCCACGGGGATCTTGCCATCTTCTGTATGCCTGGAAAAAGCCATAATGTTGTTGACAATTAAACTTCTCAGTAGCCATTGCTAAGAACTGGTTTAACTCTATGCATCTCTTTAAATCTGTTTTTGCTTGGCCCTTTGTTACACACTTCCTATTTGTTACTGGAGTAAATCATATGGGTGATTACCTTAGCTTCCTGAACGTCAAGGTTTATGGTGCATACCAAGGAAGATTCTTTTCTGAGCCTCTCTTAAGGTTGGTAAAGAAGCCGGTGTTGCAGGCTTCTGCTTTTCATATGGGTTCTTCAACTCTCCTTGTTTAATGCCCTCCCGGCAAGAATCCTCGATTTTTATGATTTTTTGATTGCTTAATGCCTCCTAATACATCTTAAATAATCATTGTACTGTAAAGTTCCCGGATGCTGACATTTTCATGTTTTCTTTTTGTACAGTCAAGATTTTTGTATTCCTGAATAAAATATTTACCTGGAGTGTTTTCAGTGGTTTGAATAGGATTCAATGTTCCTTTCCTACTTTACAACCAAAAGAATGAGATCTCTCCAGATGCTAGGCTGTTTTAAAGATGTTTTTGTTAATAAGCCATAGTCCCAATGTTATGTTTTTTTTTTGTTCCTGAAATGTTTTTTTCATAAAGCAGTTTAATTCAGGCATAATTCATATATATACATATGTTACCCATTAAATTATGCCATATGAGCTCATGCATAATATGTAAATAGAATGTATTTTAGCATATTCATTTTTTAATATAGTCATAGATAGAACTATCACTGCAGTCCTTTAGATTGCTTCATCGTCTCTAAAAGAAACCATGCCTGTCCCTTTAGCTTTCATTCTCCCTCCCAGTCCTCCCAGTCCTGGTGCTAGCCCTGGGAAAACATAAATCTACCTTCCACCCATATAGACTTCACTATTCTGGACATTTCATATGCATGGGGTCATATAATATTTAACCTTTCATGGCTGGTTGCTTTCACTTAGCATGATGTGTTCAGCACTTCACATTTATGATCAAGCAGTATTCCATTGTGGGAATATACTATATTTTGTTTATCTATTTGTCTATTGATGTGTATTTGGGATGATTGACTATTATGAATAATGCGGTTATAATGATTCATGTACCATTTGTGTGTGTGTGTGTGTGTGTGTGTGTGTGTGTGTGTGTACCTATATCTTCATTTCTCTTGGCTGTATACCTGGGAGGGCAAAATTACTGGGTTGTATAGTAACTTTGTTACTAATTTGTTTGAAGAACTGCTAGACTGTCTTCCAGAGCAACTTCTCCATTAACAGTGAGGATTCCAGTTTCTTCATATTCTTGCCAACACTTGTTCCTTAGCTATTTAATTGTAGCCACATTAGGAGATGTGCACTTATATCTTATTGGGATTCTGGTTTGAACTTTCTTAATGAATATTGATGCTGAACATTGATAAATGTTAAAATGTTAATGGTCATTGATTATCTCTTGAAGAGGTGTATATTCATATTCTTTGACCATTTTTTATTTAAGCTATTTATCTTTGTATTATTAATCTATGAGTCATTAATATATTCCAGGTACAATACTCCTTTCAGATATATGATTTGCAAGCATTTTCTCCTATTCTACAGGTTGTCTATTCACTTTCTCCTTTGTGTCTTTTGAACTATGGGAATTTCATATTTTTTATTTTAATAAAGTGCACTTCTTGTGCTTTGGGTGTCAAATCTAATGATTTTTTTTTGACAAATTAAAGATCACAAAGATTCACCTGTTAAAAACTTGTTTATAAGAGCTATTTCTCAGAGGTGGAGAGATGGTTCAGTGGTTAAGGGCACTGGCTGCTTTTGCAGAAGACCCCGGTTTGGTTTCCAGCTCCCACAAAGCTGCTAAAAACCATCTCTAACTCCAGCTCTAGGGGTCACAATGCCCTTTTCTGGTCTCCATGGGTATTGCACACAGATATTACACTTAAATACATGCAGGCAGAACACTCATAAAATAAAAATAAAGCAGAAAAATGTAAGAAGCAGTTATTTCTCAATTAAGTAAATATAGTTGATACATGGATATTTCTTAAATACCTGGTACTATGCCTGATACATGGTAAGTACTCACACATTTCTCACATCTTCTGGAATCATGCTATGTAATTAACAAAAAGGTGACTTTGACATTCTTTTAAGAGGAATTTCAATTTAGGTTTAGAAGTAGAAGACATTTGACCTTAAAATAATGGTAGGTAGGGAGCATCTAATGTCTTGATCAAGCATCAAGAAGTACTTGGGCCTGTATCAAACCAGAAGACTACAGTTATGAAAGAGAGATCATTATTTTTATCTGGCCTCTTCCCTTTACAATCACTCTGCCTATTTGATATATTTCTCTAAAGTGGTGGTTTCAGGGGACAATCCCCCCATATATGGCAATATCTAAAGATTTATTTTTGTTATATCGGTGGTGGATTCTACTGGAATTTAGTGGGTAGAGGCTACATGCGTTGCTCAGCAGCGAATAATGCAGCTGATGATTCCTAGCAGGGGTTGAGCCCTGCCCAGTATTTGCCTCAAAATGTTAACAGTACCAGTAAATTCTGCTCTATTGAAACTGCATAGTAGAAAGTCTTGTGAAGAAAAAGAGAGCCTAATGAGCAATTCACTACATTTACTGGGATTTAGAGCTACCATACCACAGCATGCTCAATACCGTCACATAGAAGAAATTCTCCATGATGTGCCATAATTGTTTATTTGAAGATTAAAGGTAAGTGACCCTTTACAGACTTGGTATGTATAGGATGATCTTTCTTCATTAAATGACATCAGCTGAATGCTAAGTGAACACATTATTTTCTTTGATTTTTATGTTTCATTTTCCAGTTTGGAGTTAGATGGAAAAACACATCTAGGAGTAAGTTATCCTGTGCTTTAAACAGTAGAAACAGTATTATATACTAGTTTATTTGGGAACCATTTAGCTTCTTAATAAATGAATGACAATTTTACTGACTATCCTGGCTTATTTATTTAACACATTACACATGGGGAGGTCTTTTAAAGGGGTAATATTTCAACCTATCTGTGATTGTTTAAATATGTTCTGGATGAGTTTAAAACAACTTGCTTATATAATAAAGATAGTTAAATCACTGTATTTTGTTATCTAGTTTGCTAGCTATTTGGGTTATCTAAGCTTTTAATTGTAATTTAATTTAAACTTGAATAAAATAGAACCAAGTATTCTATTCTCATGACAGATATAACCCAAAAGCAAGCAGTAAAACCTTATAAATATGTAACTAGATAAACTGTTTTGATTTATAAATTTTTATGTACTTTAAATACTCATCTGAGTACTAAACTAAGATTTAAATTCACCACATCTGACCAATATTCTGAAGAGAGTGTATACTGGATTTTATTTCTGTTTGGTTCTCGAAGGAAGTAATTATTATTTATACTGTTAAATTCTTTCATGTTGAAATAGCAGCGATTTCTCTTTTCATTTGGAAAACATCACTAATCATATGGGGGTAAATTTTAAAAAATGATCAATATGCTTTTTTCTCTTTTCTCATCTAGAAAGTTTTGGTACTTAGGCTGAATAAAGAGGAAAAAAATTTTTAAAGAGAAGGCCCCGATATTTTACAGTGTTTGACTTTTCATACATTCAGATGCTTATAGTTACTCTTTTGAGTAACAGTTGTTCAATTCAACAAATATTCATGTGCCAGATATCAAACATATAAAATGTTTGTCTGTTTGCTGGCTGTTGCTTTTGGCATTTTACCTGTCAGTAATGCACTCGCTTCTAAACTATTCACTTTTAGGTATTATTTTCAGACTATTGCATTTACACTACAGAAGATAAACATTAAGTTCCTTTGCCACTTTCCTTTTTTTTCTCATATTCACATCTTCCTTATATTACAGTTGATCCTAACAGATCATTTATCACTTTATGACTAGCAACATAACATTTTGTTTATGCACCAGCCAATGATGAGGTGCTTCAGTAGATCTGTCTACAGTGCAACCAGGCAGTATGCATATTATTAATATTTACACAGCTTCTTTTCCCTGCACTTAGCAATAGCCTTGTTTCATCCTTTGCATTTCCTATGTTCACTACAAATTCTTTTCCATATTCTTCTCAAGAATTATGCACCTTCACTTAGTACTTCGAAGTACTCTATGCATGCTATGAGTATCCACGTTTTCGAGACATTTGTCTTTGGTGATTTTGGCTTTCAAGTTGGGCTAATATTCTCTGGGTCTCTGAAACGGGAGCTATCATTGTAATCCCCATTAGCTGTCATCCTTGTGAATTCTGTCTCCTATACTGAGTCTTCAGGGTGCCTAGATATTTATTCTCTTTCTTGATTCTTTTACTTTACTTTGGTAGAGCCAATTTTCAAGTAGTTTTCTTTCTTGGGTAAATCAGAGGTTAAATTTGGAGGCCTACACAAATGCAAAAATTGTATTTGACACTGACAGTTTGATAGTTTGGCTGGATATATAATCATAGTTTAGGAGGCATTTTCCCTCAAAATTTATACTATCTACTTTCCATCAAAGTCTTCTTATCCTTGTTATTAATGGTGGGAAATCAGATATTATTATGATTTTTCTTGGTTCCTGCTTTTCTCTTCTGAAAGCTATTGGGATCTAATGTATTTTTAGTTCTTTGAAATTTCCCAGTATTATACCTTGGTAGAACACTCTATTTTTCTCTCTATTGTTTATCCTTTGAATCTGGAAGTCTTCTTGAGTTTGGAGAAATTTTCTTGAATTGTTTGATCTCTTAGACTTTTTTCCTCTG
>NW_008338253.1:217135-234072 GCF_000622305.1 Nannospalax galili | reverse complement strand
CCCCTCCTTCTACTTCCATTTGTCATTTAACTATAATTTTTAGTTTAAGTCTTTTCCTCCCTCTCTTCTTCCCCCTTTCGCCCTCTCTCATTTTATCTTACTGCATTGTACTTTTCATTCTTCTTGTTATTAATTCCCAGAAATTCCTTTGTGAGTTTGGACTATTTTTTCTAGCATCCTGCTCTTTTTTCATAATTATAATATCTTCCTTTTTTGAGACAAGGTCTCTCTGTAGTTCCAGCTGACCTGGAACTGGCTATATAGATCAAGTTGGCCTTGATTGCCCAGAAAGCCTCCTGCCTCTGTATCTCAAGTAAAGGAATTAAAGGTGTGAGCCACTATGTCCAGCTACATGATTATAATATCTTCCTAATCTCTGAAAATACTAGGATTTTTTATTGAAAATATTTTTTCATTATTCATTGTTTCTTCTAAGCTGTTCTATTTTATGGCGTATTTTTGGTCCCAATTTTCTGGTTTTGTATGTTAATTGTTTTGTAAGAGCAGATCACTAATAAAGCTGATTGGGAGTTTTTAGCATAAACCCATTCCTATTTTTGTTGATTGTAAGTTGTGTGGTTTGACTGGGTGGGTGAGTTGTGGAACCAGGTTCAATATTTTTATGCTTTTGCCTTTTCTGCTTCTCTGATCAAATTTCTTTTCTTTTCGAATAAAGAAGGTAGAGATATGAGAGAGTCTACATGGTTCTGTTCCTAGTTCAGAGACTTTCTCTTTTATGCTCCAAAGAATAGATATCTGAACCTAAGGTAGGAATGAGAGGAACATTTTACTAGATCCTACTTTTTTCAGCCTCCTTGGCTTCAGATAGGTATGGGGCTGCTATCTTCTGAGTCTTTTGGAGGTGAGGTGCTTGGATACATATATTTTATTCTAGGTATTTTTCAAAGCTACTACAATATTATTAGCTTCCAAGATATCATGGTTGCCTCTTCCTTTCTCTTTTTTATTATGGGTTTCTAAAAAATCCTTTTAGTGCCATTGCCATGGAATTTTGGGAGCTAGCCAACATAAATGGATGTGTTCAATTCAGCATCTTTAACTGGAAGTCCTTTCTATCTAGATCTCTACATTACATGCTGCTGATTAAATTAGTGGTTTATTTTGAGTGATGAAATAGAGACTCTAAAATAGCAGTATTTGGGCTACCATAATAAGCATTGATAGAAACAACACACACACACACACACACACACACACACACACACACACCAGTGGATTAAACCAAGTGTCTCAGTCATACTAGGCAAATACTCTATTCTTTTTTATATATGTAAAATTTTGAATGACAAGGAAAATAGTCTTTGATGGAACAGGCTTACAGAAGCTCAAGTCTAAAAGGTCATCTGGTTATCCGGGAGTGGACAAGTGGTGTGAATCTCTGAAGGTTGCTGCTATAGTTCTAGTCTTCTCATTTCTTCCCACCAAGTGAAGGCTCTGTGTGTTTTCTGACTCAATTCAGACTTTGCAGAACTAATTTAGTGTGGATGCATTACAATTTATATGTGTGGTAGGAGACCATATTAAACTGCTGGTTTTATTCTGCTACTACAGTGATAGCCCTTCCTGTTTATTATGAGGCATGTGTATTATAATCTGGAGTCTTCTCTTTTTAAATCACCATTCCTTTCAATATGCAATGTGCAGTTACTACATATGTACTATCTTTTATAGCATTTGGGGATCATTAAGCTGTTTCTACTTAGCAGTTGCCTAGAAACCAGCTGAATTTTTATCTAAATAGAATGAAATTCATTTCTCCATTTTAATCACAGCTAGAGTTCTTTACTGTGAGCTACATTATGATGATTCATTGACTCTTCAACATTGTATAATGTTTTAAGTAAGTAGTGCAGAAGATGCTGAAAATTAGAAGTCATCTGTGACCATGTGTCTATGTTTAAACACGCTAAACCCTTGACATAGATGACTAATGTACTGATAAACTAATTGGAAGCACACTTGAAAAATATATTCTTATATGCTTTTCTCCTTGGGTCCCATTACAGCCTTATGGTGGCAAGTATATCTTTGTGTTGATGCTTCAATTTCTTCTTTAGACTGTTATCACCCTTGCTGTGACAAAATGTTTTTCATTCTTGGTAGAACATTTTTATTCTCTTTTATATAATTCCCTAATAGCCATCAAGAAATGAATGTCCAGGAGAAGAAATAGAAAAGTTTTTTTTTCCTTCATTTTTATTTCCCTTTTGATTTTTAGTCATTTGGCTATATTTTAAACAATCTAATGATAATTCTGCCATGACATATCTTCTGTAGTGCTTTTTGGAGGTATGGTAGATTTTTTTCAACATACTCTGTTATAGAAGAAAAATTTTAAGTATATTAAAAGATAGTGGTTGGGTTTGGCACAGGTACTCTTTGAACAACCTAGGTAAGTGGTTCTTAATCATTTTGTCCATCAAAATTGTCTAACTTATCCCAAAATAATGTCTAGACTGCATTCTAAGACACTATTTTTCACTTGGTTGGGCTTGGGGTCCAGTACTGGTAGCTTTGAAATAAGGTCATAGGTGATTCAGCTGTACAGTGAGGATTGAGAACCCTTGACCCAGAAGCACGAAGTAGCTAACAGTAGGCCAGTTCATCGTGATTCTCCTGGAGCTAGGAAGTATCCAGCATTGGTTTTCTGATTTAGTCTTCTGTGGGGGGGGGGAGCGGGGGACAAGGTCTATAGTGCCTCTCAACAAGCTAAAATTGCAACTGTCACCCTTAAGAGACTGTTTGTCATTCCTGACTGAAATATGGCTTATCATGTTACTAAGGGTCTCCTTTTTTTAAAATAAAGATTCTTTTCTTTTAAGTATTTTACTTATTATTTTATGTACATGTGTATTGCCTGCATGTGTGTAAATGCACCTGTGTCATGCAATGCCCATGGAGGGCAGAAAAGGGTGTCGGATTCCCTGGAATTGGAGTTACAGTTGTTAGCTGCCATGTGGGTGCTGGGACTTGAACCCGGGTCTTCTACAAGAAGAGCCAATGTACTTAACCACTGATCCATCTCTCCCTCCCCACCAAGGGTCTTCTTTTTTAAAATGTATTTATTTATTGGCATGGTTAGGAATGGGTGCATCAGAAGAGGTCAGAGGACAACTTGCAGGTGTTGGTACTCTCTCTTCCCACCATGCAGATTATGGGAATTAAATTCAGCTCTTTATGCTTGGCAGTAAGTACCTTTACCTGCTGAGCATCTTTCTGGTCTATCAAAGGTCTTACAGTATAAATTCTCAGTTCTAATTCATGAAATTGTACATATAATTGATTTGGAGAGGGGACTGAGTATGTGCATTCAAAAGAAAAGTCCACAAGGTGATTCAGATTCCTGGAATATAGCTCTGTGGTCTGTGATCCAGTTTGCTATGAATGAATCCTTTTGCCTATTAATGAATGCTTTCCTGTGATGCAGTCTGTGATTCTATAATGCTGGATTAGGTATCCCACAAAGAAAAATGTAACCAAGATTGTATTTTTATTAGTATATATTAATTATACAAAAATGAGTTTTCTTGTGACATTTCTTTACATGTATATATAAAATACAAAACTATATTTTGTACCCATTGAGAACAGGTGCCTGGAAAGTGTTTACAGGTGAATTCTTAGAGATTGGAGTAGTTTCCATGCTTTGGGAAAAATCTATTTTTGTTGAAAATTGCCCTGAGAAGTTAGAAAAAGCCCTATTATGCTTCTTTCAAAAGATAAGGCCTGGGCTGGGAAGATGGCTCTGGGTAAAGTGCTTGCTGTGAAAGCATGAGGAAGATCTGTGTTGTAGTCCCAGTGTGGTGGCACACATTTGTAATCCCATTGCTGGGGAGGTAGACAGCACAATCCCTGTCGTTGAATTGGTGAGCTTTGGGTTCAGTAAGTGACCTTGTCTCAAAAAAGAAAGAGCCACTTTCTTCCACTGGAGAGCCACTGAGGGAGTCACCTGATATAGATCTATGGACTCCACAGCCATGCACACGCATACACATATACCACACACACACATACACAAACACACATCTAATTTGTAAAACATAAGGCCAAACTCATTACTTACTAAAGGAAGAGGGTGTTGTGTTTATCAGTCATAGTTTATAACTAAAGCACATCATTGATCTTTTGAGACGATCATGGTGGTATTTGAAGGTTTTTGGTTATAGGAATATCAGTTGTTGACCTTGACCTTACAAGCATGACTATTCAGATGAGATTGCTCTTTTATTTTATGTGTGTGTGTGAAAGAGAGAGAGAGAGAGAGAGAGAGAGAGACAGAGAGAGACAGAGAGAGAGAGGGAGAGAGAGACAGAGAGATGTATGTGATGGTGGAGACTCATGCAATGGTACAGGTGTGGATGTCAGAGAGGAACTCTGCAGTTGATTGTCTTCTTACATCTTTATGTGAGTTCTGAAGATTCAGATCAAACTCAGACTTGCATAATTGAGCAGCAAGCACCTTCTCCCACTAAGCTATCTCGCCATCCCCGAGATGGTTCCTGATTAGCTTAAAACATGTTCGCTACAGTTTGTGTGCTGTTGATTGCTTGACATTGAATTGTATGAGGTTGCCATTGTAATTCAAGTGTGTTCCCTGAAACAAATTGGCTGTCATTAATTGGGCTAAAGTGAATGCTGTTAATCAAAGTATGTTTAAAAACAGGGGCTGGTGGTGACTGCTTACCATATCTATTGATTAATCAATATTTTGTTCTCCCTGTAGGACTGTAGAGAATTTTTGCTTGCCTTAAGGTGCCAATTCTTGGTAAAAAGAGGTTGCTTCTATAGCTTAGTTCCTGTTTTCCAAACATCAACTTCCTATGTGTAGCACTTCTGGCTTTGAATCATTCCACAAATAACAATTGAGAGTTTATTATTTCCAAGGATTGGACAAGGACTTCCTTTGAGTTGAAAAGGAACCCAAAGCTTGCTAAAAATTAGGGCTCAGTGGGAAATCTACATCCCTATCTCTTTTTGGGTTCAGTTTCAATCTCCAAAGAAGCTTTTGAGTACTCCTCACTCTTCCTAATTTCTGGTGCATGTTCTACTCTATCACTCACATGTAATTTTTTTGCCTATTGCCTTCTATTGCAGGGAATTTGAAATTAGAAATGTATGAAGTCTTGACTTGGACATGAGTTTTATAACATTAAAAGAAGTCATACAATCTCTTTGAGCCTCAGTTTCTTCTTCAGAATTTAGAATATCTTACACAGCATAGTCAAGTATTGACAATTACATGACATTCATGAACTGTGTAAATTAAAATGGAATACATAAATGCTTTTACTTAGCATATCAAGTGTTATTTTCTAGTTCCTTGTTAAATTAATAAATTGATAAGAATACTGTCCATGTTGGAAATGATGAGTGATTCACTTTTTTGGGTTTTATTATTTGTTTACAAAGAAGGTTGGAATTCTAGGTGGGTGATTTAATATAATAAAATTACCACTCTTCTGAGAATTTGTTTAATATATTTACATATAGAATCTTGGTAGAATTTTTGGGAAGAAAGTTGGTACTTGATACAGTTATATTGTTTATATAGAAAAATAAATAAATGGGAAATCAAGAGAAATTTGGTAGAATTTGGAAAGCAGGTAGCTTATATATTAGCCGAATTTACTATTTGTAGGAGACAAGGCCCTCTGAAGTCCTCAATTCCTGATATTCATGCTGGTGTGCAAGCCCTTCTGTTTCCGTATGAGTAGGATCTGTGAATTGCTTCTAATAGAATAAAACAATGGCCATCAAATGTGCAGTACGATCATGTTACATATGATTTTAATGTCTATAATGCTCAGAGACTCTCTTTCTGGCTTTGAAGAATTAAGCTGCCATGTTGAAAACTGCCTTATGGAGAGGGCCAAATGGTGAGGAGCTGAGAGTATTCTCTTTCTCGACAACCAGCAAGAAATGGAAGCCTCCAGTTTGGCAATATGCAGACAACTGAATGCTGCCAACAATCAAGTGATCTTGGAACCAGATTGTTCCCCACTTGAGCCTTCCATGAAACCACAGCCCGGCCTGACAATTTGATGGAAGCTTTATAAAACCTTAAGAGAGAAGATCTCACTTATCTATGCATAGACTACCGACCACACAAAATCTGTGGAATAATAACTATGCTTTGTTTTAGCATCTACATTTACAGGATTATTAATGTTACTGTGAAACAAGATATAAATGACACAACTATAAAGTCACTAATCAATTTAATATGATGTTGGCTTAAACAGAGGCTAATAAATCAGTGGAGAATTGAGGAGTCCAGAAATATGTACCTCTGTATATCACTAATTAAATGAAATGGGTTCTTCTTTCTGTGAGAGAAAGCTAGATTTAAAAGATGCTGATATGGATGGATATAATAATTGGAGCATTTGCTAAATTATGAAAAAATTTTGAGTTAGGATAAATATGCTAATATGAAATTAAAAATTATATTAAAATATAGAAACTGTAGGTATAATAAATGAGTCAAAGACACAACCTACTAAATTAGAGACTAGGAAGAAAATAAAATATTGTACTTGGTTAATAAATTCTTAAAATTACATAACAAAAATTATGATAAGCTCAACTAAATGGCTGTGGTAAGATAAGGAGCTCCTGCTAGGCTGTTACCATAGTGCCTCCTTCATTCAGACATTCGTAACAAAGTCCATGTACATTTGATGCAAACTTCTCTATGTAGACCAGTTGACACAGTTTTCTGACCAGCACTAAGCACACTAGGGGAATTGCTGCTCTGGGAGGCAGTTGGCACAACCTTTCTATACAGTGCCAAATAGTAAATATTTTAGGCTTTGGAGGCCATGATACCTCTGTCGCATCTACTCACCTCTAGCACCAGCAGTGCTAAAGGAAGACTATAGAGGACAATGTAGATAAGTGAATAAGGCTCTAGTCCAACCAAATTGCATTTATGAAACAAGATGTCCAGCCATATATGACCCACGGAATGATACTGATTGACTTCTGCTCTGTGGGATGCTCCTATGAGGAAAGTCAAATCCTCACCCTCAAGAATTATGGCGTGAAATTTAATATGGCTCTGTAGAAGCAGGAATGTCGCAAACCTCACTTTTCTTAATCTGAAAACGTTATGTCCTATCCAACAAAATAACCACCAGAGTACCTCAGATGTGGCTATTGCGAGGTAAAATGTACTACAAGTATAAATTTCACTCCAGATTTTGAAGATTTTGCATCAAAAAGTAAAATATCTCACCTTGAATTAATTACTTATTGGAGTGGTATTTAGGGTTAAGTGAAGCATAATAGTGAGATTACTTTCAACTGTTTATTTTTTAATTGATGTTAGAATATTTAAAGTTATAAATGTGAACTGGATATGGTGGCTGCTAACCTAGAATCACTGTATTCAGGAACTTGAGACAGTATCGGGATGAATACAAGACCAGCCTAGGTTACATATGGAGTTCTAGGCCAATGTGGGCTACAGTATGAGACCCTGTCTTAAAAAATATATGTCTTGCCACTATATTTCTATTAGATAGCACTGAGTTAGAAGTGGAATAGGTGTAGTCCTATTCTGGGAACAGCCACCAGTTTAGTTGTGACAAAGAGAAAAGTGTGCAGTGGGTCTAGGGAAGTAAACATAGACTTTGTTATGGGTTGACTGGGTCTGTTTGGCTGATACTGGGAAAACTAGCCTATAGTTGTGAGCAATTAGTTGAGAGCTACACCTTACACATCTAATATGGAAGCAATAAGTAGGAATAAGAAAGGCGAGAGGAAGTGAAACCAGATTACCTAGGTAGGAACAAAAGTCTAATATAGGGTGACAGTGAGAATAAGCAATGTAAGACAGTAACTCCTTTAGGAAATGCCAAGGCCATTGGGAAGCATGAACCCCAGTGGCCTGTGTTTAAGGAACTTGGCTGATGTTTATATCCTCATTGAAATGCAGATTCTAAAGAACTGGTTTGAGATCAATATAATGTGCTCCATTTTTCGATGTGTTTAGTTTGAGAGACTGGTATCCTTGAAAGATAGGATGGACTCTTAGACATTTGCTGTGTATTTTTGCTCATGGAAGTGACAGTTCTTTGTTCTGGTCATCTCGTACTGTGTGGCCCTACTTCCCACTCTCCATAGTCACAGTTGGTTGATCTGAGGAGAAGATCTGACTTGTGCATATTTGTTTGTAGATGCTGGTCAGTGAAACACGAGGCGATCAGGCTTGTATGACTTGGATGAAGCAGTTTTTTATGCTTTTGAACTTGTAATAAAAGAGTATAGAAGGCATGGTTGATATCAGGCAGAAGGAAAGAGAAAGCCAGGGGAAGTCGTACCAGGCACACCTGAGTGCTGGAGAGCTGGAGTAGGAACTGTGCACTCCTTATCAGTAGTTCATGTAGGTTCCTGGACAGCTGCGTGGCAGCCCAGGCATTTCCCTTCCAATCTGGAAGGGTGGCTTGGCATGTTTCTGGGGAGGACTGACCATGTGGGAGTGACTCCCAGCCTCCCAAGCTCCTCTTCTCTTCAAATTTCTTGCCTAACCAAAGAAGGTGATGAGGTGGACATTTGAAGTGGTTAGCAAGGTAGGATTGAATTACAAGAGGAGTGGGGGTTGTCACACAAAGTTGAGAAGAAAGCCCATAACGTCATTTAAGAGGCATGAGACAGTAAATGGTGTCCTTTTCAACTGTGTAGTACACTCAGAGTTCTAAATGCAGTTAATGCTACGTTGCTCACTGATAATAGGTGTCATAGGTACAGCAAAGCATTGCACCACTAGTGCTAAAGGAAGCCTGTGTTTCCAGTAAGTCTTGTCTAAAGGATAAAGGTCCTCCTTCAGGGTAGTAGCAAATTATTTGAGCAGGTTACTTATTAAGCTCCTTTATAGCAGCTGTTCTTTTGGGTGAAGTGATGTTTGCAGTTCTTTAGTTTATATTCTTCTGAGATGTTTCAAGGACAAACAAATAATTGCTTTGTACATTGTATTTTCCAAACATAAAGTTCTAGTATACAGTGGTGTTAGCTACCCTGATGGTATTATAAATTATTTAAAACAGGCAACTCTCTGAGTGGTGCCTCAATGCCTATTTTTTGGAGGGGAGGGAGCCTCTCTAAAGTATAACTGATACATGGAGAAGAAGTGCATTTCTCCATGTTGTTAGGAACTCACATCAAAGTCTGAGATATGAGAAATGAACTTGGAATTTAGCAGGCCAAATATTTTTGAGATACATATAGAAAGGGGGGGGGCATAAATGATTTTTAAAAAGCTGTCCAAATGAGCCATATAAATAAACAATATGTCAAATGATTTGACTTTTTTGTAAAGAAAAATAAGTGAATGTATCAAATAATGAATAAGGCCCCACACAAAAAATGTTAGCAGTTAAGGTTAAGAGGCAAAATAATTTGAGTTCCTTATTTCTGTATTTTTCAAGGTTTTTCCTAACATTACATATACAATGTGTTACTTTTATAATCAAGAAAGCAAGAAATGCTTTTAAAAACCAAAAATACGCTGGGCGTGGTGATGCATGCCTTTAATCCCAGCACTCGGGAGGCAGAGGCAGGTGGATCTCTGTGAGTTCAAGGCCAGCCTGGCCTGTGAGTTCCTATCTCAAAAAGACCAAAAAAAAAGAAAAAGAACCAAAAAATACCCCAAATATTATGTAGTATATAGTGTTATTTCTCAAATATCAAGTGTTAGGTTTTTAAACATTATATTATTTATAATGCAGCAGTTCATCAGCCCAATCTATTGTAGTTATTGAGTTAACTTAATGCAGGATAAAACCAAATTTAATTTGATTTTTAAGTCTAATCTCTTCAAAATAAAGGAAAATCCCTTTCTCTATTGGCCACTAATGGTTTGTGATATCGATATAATACTGAGGAAATAATATAATTCCCTGTTTATCTATTAGCTAGCCATATAAGGTCTTATTATTTTGCAGTTTTTGCATCAGGCAAGTTGTTCTTGAAGAAATATGACAATTTTACAGTTGATACCATATCATGTCCTTTTCTCTGTCTCAAATTCAGTTCCTCAGTTCAGTCTTTTTATGTTTACTAATATACCCATGAGTACTACAAAGTATTGTTTTTATGTTTTTTAAGTCTACGCAAACTAATCACTATAACCATATTATCTTGAAACTTAGCATTTTCACTTAACATTTTTCGATGAGTTTTCATGTTAATAGATGACTCAAGTTTAGGCATTTTAAACTATGGTATGTGGGCCAAATCTAACAGACACCTTTGTGTGGAAACAAGCTTTATGTATTGTCTATGGATACTTTCACATCATAACAGTGGTTACCACAGAAGACTGTTGTAGGGGAGGCCTAAGAATACCTTAGTCCATCCTATTTTAGTGGTGGGATCTTTGGCTGGGACTAGGAGCTCAGCTAAATTGACACAAGACAGATTAACAGGAGAACAAATACACATTTTGTTGACTTTACAAGTACATAGGGACCTTCACAAGAGAGTAAAGATCCAAAGGCATGACCGAAACAGAAAGTTTTTAGACATTTTAAACAAATAACAGTAACTATGTAAACAAGTGACAGGACAAAGGAGGCAGTAAATTCAAGGGATGTCATTGGTAGATTACAGGGTTCTAAAGCTAGTGGAAGATAAGGGATGTTTCACTAAGTTTGGATGAGGCCTTTGCAGCATCAATTACCAGTCTCTGGTGATTACGAGACATTCCCCTCCCATGGCTTGCTACATGTTCAAAGGGGCAAGTCAGAAAGTTCTTTCTGCAGCTATAGTTTCTCAGCTGTTTCCAGCTTGAAATGATCAGTATAACCAGTTAGCAGCTTTTGGGATGGTATGACTGCAATGCCTTTACTGTATGTCCTGGAATGTCTAAAATATTTACTGTCTGTCCCTTTACAGAAGTTGCCAAGACCTAGTTCATTCTTTATATGTCAGTATTTATTATGCCTCTTCCTCATTGAGCCTCTTTTAGTTACATATAAGGAGTCATGTTTTGGTGAACTTTTAGATACACACACACATATATTTACTGTGCAGTAAATATAATTCAATGTACCATGCATAACATTAATCAAAAATTAATTCAACTTATGTGTTTTCATCCTATTTTTCATTGATAGAAATAAGAAAGCCAAGATAGACATTGCCAGATGTTTTATTTAGTGGTTCAGATAGAGAGGATATCTTTATTTGTTGACTAGATTTTTTTGTCTTGAAGTGGACTCTTATCACTTGAGGAGAGAAAAAGGGCTGTGTTGTCCATGTGGAGCAGCATGAGAGTTATGAATGGCGCTCTCAGCAACAACTGAGTTCATTAGCATGATGTTATTGCTATTGATAGCCACTAATACCATATTACTAAGCCCTTAGTAAAGGTCACAGATAAAGCTAAGCATTTCACATGTATTACCTTTGTTTCATTCTCATACCAACTTGCTGAGGTAGTACTTGTTGCTCCTCATTTTCACAGGGGACGACTGATGTTGAGAGTGTGGCCCATAGTCATTTTTGAAATGGGATTTCAGCTTAGACCTCTTTAGTCCTACTGGGTGCAGTACCCTAGGTCAGGAGCACATTTCTCCATGGTAAGCCTTTGGAGATGGCTGGAGGATACTCTGAGAATCCTTGCTCCTCTTAGCTACTAATTCTCTTGCCTGCAGCCTCGGCACCTACGAGCTGGCAAAGGCGTCCTACACATGAGAAAATCTTCAGCTTTCCAAAGTAGTCCAAATCTACAGCTGTAATGATTCTAATTATTCTGCTTGCTGTTTTGGTAGAAACCCGAGGCCAAGGCTGTTTTATAATATCTTTCTTTGTCCTCTTAGCTCTAAACTTCTGTTTCCTAAGTAAAAATTACAATGCTTTAAAGATAGTGGAAGCTGGAGATAGTCTATGGGACCCTAATGTCAGATGCATACTTCTTATGAACAACTGAGCATCAACTACTCATTCACTTTCAAAAGTTTGAATTTAGAATGACTGATGAAGGTAAGACATAAGAAATCATGAGAATTTCCATAGTAATAGATGGTTTCATGCTGTCATTTAAGAAGAAATTATCTTATGCATAAAAGACTCCAAATTGTTGGCCCAAAGTGCATGAATATTATTTATCCTGATGCTATGAAATATGGTAAGCACGTGAATTTAATTCTTAGGGCAACAAGCCCTCAACCACTTTGAACAAGCCAGAAGGCAAAGCATTAAAAGCTGCCTAGAGATGGAACTTTCTCTCTTTCTTTGTCCATAAGAAAGTTAAAAGCAGTGGCAATCATCAGGCATTTTTTTCTATGGAGGTGACACCAGCTAAGCAATTATCTAACACACACATGGACACATACATAAGGCTCTTTTGCACTGTTGCCAAGTAAGGATTTGTCAGTTGGTTTGATATCATTCCCTCTCCCTGAATCTGCTTTCAGGGGAAAAAAAATCTGACCACTCATACCTCCTATGAATGGCGCCACAAATGCTTGCCTAAATTAAGATAATTAGCTATATTCTGTCTGATGAGAAGAATTTAAGGCACTAGAGAGTGCTGGAGAAGTCTGCTTCTAAAAAAAATTCTCCAAGCCTGCTAAACCTCATTTAGCAAAAAAAAATTTTGAAGTTTGTAGATAGTCCTTTTCTGCTTATAAGACAAACTACAGTAGAAGTAGAGTAATTGATCATACATGAGTATAAATTATTGTTTAAATTGTGTTAGCGTACATATATTTTTCTTCTACCCTTATTCTAAATTGGGACAACACTCTCTTCACTTCCCACCTTATAGATGGTGGAAGAAAGTTCTTTAGACCTTGGGACTTGTCAGCTTAGGCCTATCTCCAACAAACTTGGTTCGAGTCAAATGTTCCTTTGTAAACATGGTAATATTTTTAACACTTCTTTGTGTTTGGGTCTTCTGACTTCCACTCCATCAAGTCTCTATAGTTGTAAAGGCTTGGCTAATAAGGATTTTGAAAGTGTTATATTTGAAAACATAGATTTGTAGGGCTAGTGAAATGACTCCGCATCTAAAGGTGCTTGCTGCCAATGCTGGAGACCTGAATTTGATCCTCATTACCCACATGGTGAAAGGAAGAGAACCATTCTTTCAAGTTGTCCTCTGACTTCTACACATATACTGTGGCATGACCACACCCAGGGTCATGGGCCAGAGACAAAGAAAACTGCATTCAGGTTAAGGCTAAATGGAGCAGAGAATATAAAATTGCATTATTGCCTTTTATGTGTAAATAGCCTTATGTGCTCCTTTCAAGCAATTAAACAACAGAGTTTATCTTCCTCCACCTCTCATTCCAAACTGCTCCAAATCTTTCTATCAGCTGTATCCAGTTGCCTTAAACTCACCAAGCCCTGTGGAGTCTAATTCCTAAATAACTCTTCCTCCCCATCACGTCTCTCCTTCTCACTACCAGTTGCTTTAATTTTTATTATTCATTTTCCCTTATATTATACAAATAACATGATGCAATGTCTAACAATCAACTCGGTGCCACCATCTTTTCTCTTGCCCTTGGACCATTACAGCAGTTTGTTTCCTCTACCTCAAGCCCCCTCATTTTACTCCTATCTGTTCTTTGGAAATGTTTATTCTAAACAAAGCAATCTGATAAAAACCAGTCATTGTTTTTATATTACCTACAAGACTAAGTTCAAATATTTTTGTGTGCTGATAAAAGATTAGGATTCTCGTACTTCCTCCTTCTCCTATTTTTAGCTTCCATTCTGGTCACTGTCCCCAGTTCCTGTGATTATAGAAAGTCACCAGGCTTCAAGATTTCATCCAACTGTCTAGTCCCTAGGAA
Organism: Nannospalax galili; assembly: GCF_000622305.1. Taxonomy (NCBI): domain Eukaryota; kingdom Metazoa; phylum Chordata; class Mammalia; order Rodentia; family Spalacidae; genus Nannospalax; species Nannospalax galili. Next base: position 220,243 of record NW_008338253.1, on the reverse strand, counting down.
GCCTTTTGTGACCTCTCCCTGCCACTGTGCAATCAGGTTCTTCCTTTATGTCTTCTCTAAACTTTGCCCATCCATTATACGACTCTTGTGAAGTGATCATTTATTTGATTACTTATGAGACTTCCTTGTTAAGTCATTGTATTTACTCAGGTAATATGCTTAAAATATTGAGTGTCTGTTAAACGGCAGGTGCTGGAATTTAACTTAACAAAATGAATAAGATGATCTGTTGAGAAGGGAGGAAAACAGACAATAAACAAGAAAATAAGTATAATTTTAAGTAGTGATAAATGTTCTGAAGAGTTCTGAAAGTGGTGTTATAGGGCCCTACTTAATAAGGATGTCACATGAGGTCTCTCTGAGGAGGTGACATTTAATCTGAGGCCTGAGGAATGAGGAGGCTCAGAATCTAGATTTAGATGATATGGAATCCATGTGTTTTTTGCAATTGCTCTCCATTTTTAAGCTGATTATTCCAGTTATATGAGCTGAAGCAAGTAATTTAGAATCAGTTCACAGTTTGAATTGTTATTGCTTGACTCCTATTGACATCAAGGCCAGATTTGCCCTCCTAATGATTCATTCTTTTAACATGAAAAAAAAAAATACCATGAACCCAATTTTGGGTTTTTTTTTAAAGGGACTATAAAACAGTGGAGTGGAAATACAAGAGGACTGACTTAGATAATATGCATATGGACAATGAATCCATGGGGATAATTTAAAGTGCTTTTCTGTTACACAAAATTGTAGTTAGGATAAACTAATGAAATCATGATAGACTAGTCTGCCATTTTCTTGTTTACATCATCCTTTCCTTCTCTCTCCCTTGACAATTTCTCCTTAGTTCTCTGTTCCAATTTGATCTTTTTTTGTGGCTTATTCACACATGCAATCACTTTTCTTAGTTTTATGATGAGTGCCACTAATTTAACTATGTGGCACCCCGCTTTGTAATGACACTCAAAATATTCTGCCATAAAGTAGAATTGTTGGTCAACATTTGCCTATGGATAATGTATTTCAGTTATAGATCTGGCTCACATGGAGATTCATATACACATTCTTAAGTCTTTCAAACCAACCCTGCATATTTGCCATGTGAAAATGACTACTAAGCATCAGAGGCATGGAATCTGTTATGTGACAAGTTGACCTGTAATTATGAACTTGAGCACTCCTAACAGGAAAAGATCCTGATGATCTTGACTATAAAATCATTTCTAGTTCATGAATGGTCTTTTTATTTGTACTTTCTTATTATTGCACTTACAATCATCCTGAACATACTGAATTCTGCTTTGTCCAGTTAATGCTATTCAATTGTAGGCTTGGGTGTCTTATTTCCTGTTTGAAATAAAGTCTTTATGTTGTGGACAAACATAAAAGATTGTGAAACTATTTACTTATACTTTAAAAATAATTAAAAATAAAAAAATAACATATTTCCATTGCTGTTGCTCCCAGAAACCACATAAGTCGCACTGTTCCCACGGAAATCTACACAGATTTATCTTCTTAACTTTCTTTAGAATTATACCTCCTGTGAAATCACTCTTAAATGTCTTGAATTCCTTTCTCCCTTTTCTTGCTTTCTTTTTTCTTTCTTCACTTTTGGTCTGTTTCTGAACATTATGCTAACTGAATACTATGGCTTTTTTTCCATCAGTTTCATTTGAGATTTATCCATTGGTGTTTGGTGCTATAGTCATTCTTTTTATTGCTACATGTTATGACATTGTTGGTTATAGTCAATTCATCAATCTGTATTTGACATTTAAGTGGACTCCAGCTTACTTTTATTAATAATGCTACTGTGAACCTTCTTTTGTTTCCAGTTACTTATATGTGAAAGATACACTAGAGAAACATAGCTACTAAGCTGATTTTGAAAGTAATATACATTAGTGAGAATTCTACTTGCTTCACGTCTCTTACTTATTCTTGTAAAACAGATTAATATTCTTCCAATCTAGTCGGTGTGTGGTGCTTTTAGTTGTATTCTCCTAGTTCGATAATGAAAAAGTCCATTTTTTCACATGTTTATTGTCTGTTCATAGATCAATATAGGGGCATACTGTTTTTTTCCCTAAGAGACATCTTATTGTGCCATAACTGCTATTATTTGAAATATTTTTTATTAAGAAGTTAATATTTTTAAGCAAGAATGTTTGAACTGGCATGTTGGCACCTACCTGTATTCCCAACGGAAACAGAAGAATCATGAGTTCAAATCTAGTGTGAGGTCCATAGTGATCTTCTATCTCAAAACAAACAACCTTCAAACCAAAAAAGAACCAATGTTTTTGTTATTATAACTGTATTTATATGCAATATTTATATAAAATATACAAATGTTTAAAGGTTTGTTTACAATACAATGTTTGAATAGATACACAGCTGTTCATTAGGTCATTCATCTGGCTACGCTTGTTTCCTTGCATGGTAATCCTTGCAGTTTAGCTGAACTACCTGAGTCTTGGCCCACACATTACTTTTTAAGGTCCTAAAAATGACCAGTGGGCCACCTTCTACTACATTGGAATCTACTGAGTGATGTGAAGACCTAGCATTGGATTATATGGGTTGCTCAAATTTCTTTCAACCATAATTCTTTAAGAATTATCATTAAGTTGCCATCTATTTTTCTACCTTGAAGTTCACTTACTTAGCAATTTCCCTGCTTGTGCATAATTCTGTGTGTGTGTGTGTGTGTGTGTGTGTGTGTGTGCATGTGTAAAAATATTCCTAGTTAGCTTTTTCAAGAAATATTAATAGACATTTCTTTCAAAGTATTCTATAACATTAGAGCTGTATATGATCTATGCCTTATTTTATCAAGCTCAGAATTTACGTAGTTCATGTGTGTGTGTGTGTGTGTGTGTGTGTGTGTGTGTTGTTTCTAACCTTTTAGTAAGATTGTGAGTCATAACACATCTATGCCTTCACATTTCGTTATATGCTTCAGCTAATTTCCTTGAGATAGAATTACGTATGCCTTTAAATACTAAGAGCTTTAGTTGGATGAGCTTTCTGAATGGATACTTACCAGTATCTTTCTGTTAACTGCTAAGAACATGCCAAATGCAGGACTCTCTCACTACTGAT
>NW_008338253.1:200418-213454 GCF_000622305.1 Nannospalax galili | reverse complement strand
CTCCAACATTTGGTATCATTTGTTTTCTTGATCTTAGCCAGTCTGACTCGGGTAAGGTGAAATCTTAAAGTGGTTTTAATTTGCATTTCCCGGATTATTAGTTATGTTGAACATCTTTTAAGATGTTTCATAGCCATCTTTACTTCTTCTTTTGAAAACTTTCTGTTCAGCTCCTTAGCCCATCTTTCAGTTGGGTTACTTCTTGTCATGGTTCTCTGTTTTTTAAGTTCGTTATATATTCTGGTAATTAGACCTCTATCAGATGTGTCACTGGTGAAGATTTTCTCCCATTCTGTGGGTTTTCTGTTTGTTTCCTTGGTTGTCTCCTTTGATGTACAGAAGCTTGATAGTTTAATGAGGTCCCACATGTTAATTCTTGCCCTTGTGTCCTGGACTATTGGTGTCCGGTTTAGAAAGTCCTTTCCTACACCAATATGTTGTAGGTTTTTCCCAATGTTTTCTTCTAGTAGTTTCAGTGTTTCCATTTTCACATTGAGGTCTTTGATCCATTTGCAGTTTGGGTCTTTCTGAGACTGTTTAAATTACAGGTAACACCTCTTGTTTTATGAGTTTGATAGAACAAGAATAAATTCACATGTATCTCTAATACTAAAGGATATTTTGGATAAAAAGAAAAGAGAAGAATACTTTGAAATCAAAGTCTATTAATCTCTCTATAAAAACACAACTAGGAATGAATGACAGACATTATGACTGGGAATCTGGTGTGTTTAGATTCTACTTTACTCAAAATTTTTCTTGAACCTTCCTCCAACTGCATTTATTGGGGGAAAAACTATTAGATAATGATGTTTTCCTTTTCATATATTATGGGATTCAACTTCCTAAAATTTGATTCGAATTTGTACAACCAGATTATGGCCAAAGCACCCCAAAGGCACCTGGTCTTGTCTAATCTCGGAAGCTATGGAAGGTCAGCTCTGGTTAGTTACTTGGATGGGAGAATTTCTATATATGTGAGATTGTTGCTGCATAGTTTTCTTATATTCTGTCTTTCACTTTCATAAAAACAGATTTATGGCATCATAAACTGAGTTGATAAGTATTTACTTTTATATAATTTTTTGAAAATGATTAGCAGAATTGATATTGTTCCTTAAATGTCTGGTAGATTTCACCAGTGAAGCCATCTGGGCCTGGAGGATTTCTTTCCTTTTTTTGAGGGGAGATTTTAAACTATGACTTCAATTTCTTTAATAGCTATAGAATGATTCATGTTATCTACCTTTTTGTTAATGCAGTGCAGCAGTTTCTGTCTTTCAAAAAATGGTTCATTTTATGTATAATAGCTCACTTAGTTTGTGGGCATGGAGTTTTGAATAACATTCTGTGATTAGGATTTCAACAGCCATAGAATCTACATTAATGCCGCCTTTCTCAATCATCATATTGGTAATTTATATCTTCTCTCTTTGTTTTTTCCAGATCAGCCCAACGAAAGGCTAAACAACTTTGTTGATCTTAACAATAAACAAGTTCTTGTGGCATTGATATTTTTTCTCTCACTCTTTTCATTTGTTTCAGCTCTGCTTTTATTTCTGTTCTGCTTATCTTGGTATCAGTTCTTGTCTTGATTTTCTGGTTTCTGAGGGTAAAAGCTGATGCTGTTAACTCGAGTCTTATAACCATTCAGTCCTACAAATGTTTCCCTAAAGCATTTGCAAATATAGCGTTTTGTTTTGTTTTTGTTTTGTTTTGTTTTGTTTCCATGCAGTTGTATCAGTTTTGTGTCCTGTGTTTTGAAGCTTTGTTATGAAGTGCATAAATGCTTAGGATTATAATATCCTGTGATAAATTTAGCCATTTATCAGTATTCAATTGACTTCTTTATCCTTGGTATCATTCTTACCTGTGAAATATGCCTTATATAATATTAATATAATCATGCCAGTTGTCTCCTGGCTAATTTTCCCAATATTTTTATCTTTAACCTATTAAGAGTAAAGTATGTTTCTCATAGACAGTATACAGTTGAATCTTACTTTGTAATTCAGTTTGACAATCTATGCCTTTAAATTAGGGTGCTTAGTTCACTTACATATAATTGTTAACATGGTTAGATTTAAGGTAACCATCTTGCCATGTTTTCTATAAATTGCTCCATCTCTATAAAAAATTCTTCTTTTGTCATATTTTATTTGTGATTCTATTTTATTTCATTTGTTGACTTATTAACTACTTTGTTTTAGGACTTTATTGGTTGTTTTAGGGTTCAGAGTATACATGTTTAATTTGTGAAGGGACTACTGTCAAATGATAGGACACAACTTCATTTATAGTCTCAGGATATTGTAGTGCTATTTAGGACATCTATTTAACATCTCACCTTACTTCTATTGTTTGTATGGATTATTTTTATACATGTCTTGAAAATTATACCATAGTCTCGGACTTCCTAGCTTTTAGAACTGTGAAAACTAAATTTCTATTACTTACAAATTTCAGTCTCAGGCATTCTATTATAGTAGCACAAAACAATAAAATTCCTTCCTTCCTTTCTTCCTTCCATCTGTCCGTGTACCCAACCATCTATTTATAAAAACCACGAGCTCCTGCTAATGCCTTTGATTCTAATTCAATACTACATATTTCATTCTAGCCTTCTTTCTCTGATAATGAGAATATTGGTTCTCAATAACTAAATTACATATAACTATGTTTTGGTACTTAATCTTAATTACATAAACTAGTTTCAGAACTACTAATCCTTATTCTTGTGAGAGCACATTTAATAGTTTAACTATAGTTTGTACACAGATTTCTAAAATTTAGAGTAACCAGTTAGGATACTGTTTACACAGTAAAGAATGTTAGTTCTTTTCTTCCCCCATTGCCTTCAGGGTGGTTATGGTTTTTATTTGTTGTGCAATTAGTTTCTTTTGTTAGTGTTTATATTGCATTGTGTTCCCTCCAACCAACATATATATCCTGGTTGCTTTTTATTGCTTATTTATATGTTGGATATGCTAAACACGTTTGTGCTTCACAGAATCAGATCAGTGTTATATAAAAAGGCATAGGCCCAGAAGTACCATCATTCCATGATCCCTAGTATTCCTTCCCATTTCTCCTTCTTCCCAGCCCTTTCTTGTCTACTGCCTTAGAAAACATTTCTGTAGTTTCTGGGTTGTTATCCTTACTAAATTTCTTTTTTATTTTTATTTATTATTATTATTATTTTATGTGTATGAGTGCATTGCCTGCATGTAGGCAAGTGCATCTGTGTCATGCAATGCCCGCAGAGGTCAGAAGAGGCTGTCAGATCCCCTGGGACTGGAGTTACAGACAGTTGTTAGCTGCCATGTGGGTGCTGGGATTCAAACCCGGGTCTTCTGCAAGAAAAATCAGTGTTCTTAACCGCTGAGCCATCTCTCCAGCCCTGATCCTTACTATATTTCTTTTGCATAGATTAGAACATGCATAAATATTCTCTTATGTCCATTTATTTGCATGAAAGGGAGAATACTATGGATTATATCTTAATATTTGGTCTTTTGAAAAGTGTTTGACAAATAAAAACAATATACATTTTCAAGGTATGCAATTCTTTTACTCCTTCCTTTATTTATCCTTTCCCACTCCCTCCCTCCTTTCCTTCCTTCCTTCTTGTGTAAAGATTGCCATACTCAATTTAACATCTCTATCACCTATAGTTAATATTTTGTACGTGTTCATGTATGGTGAGGACACTTTAAATGCATGATCTCCTTTTTTGCAATGCAACTCTAAATCCTGTAAATCATTTCATATCGTTTCATAGAGATCTGCATTCTTTTTGTAGCAGTCTATCACTCTGTCATGCGGCTGTACTCTAATACTTATTCTCCGTTTTATGGGAAGATTAGGTAGTTTACAGCGTTTTGTCATTTTAAGTGAATTTTCAATGAATAACCTTGACCATCTAGTTTTTGTATTGGAAACATTTCCTTAGTGTATTTTTTAAAGGTTGACTTTATTTTATTTCTGTGTGCAGGGGTATAGGTGCCCACAGAGTTCAGAAGATGTCATCAGATACCCTGGAGCTAGAGTTATACGTGGTTGTGAGCCACCCATCATGGGTACTGGGAACTGAACCTGGGTCCTCTGCCAGGGCAGTATGTGCTCCTAATTGGTGAACCATCTCTCCAGCCCCTAGTGCAGATTCTTAATAGTCTGATTCCTGAGAAATGTAACACTTTATGCCCTTCTGATTCCTTGAAGAATTTCTAATTTCTATCAGAAAACCAAAGATTGCCGTGTATGTCTTTCCTCAAGATTTTAAGCACGTGACAACCAAATTTTCCCAGGACTAAAGATAGGATTTTTGCAGCTATTCTAGTGTATTCCTCCTAACATCTAGTGTTTTTCCATCTTTAATCATCATTTTTCATAGAACTCTCATATTCTGAAATGTTCTCAATTTCAGCTTGAGCTGAAATTTTCTTACAATTATTGAATTTTGTTTTTATTTGTCAAATTAAAAACATACAACACAAGCAAGGTTACAGTAGTGTGATATAGTCAAATGTACACAGTTACTTTTTCTTAACAGCAAGGGAAACCATGTGTGCAGAGAAAAGACAGCTGTGGAGAGTTCTCCACTAGTGTAGAAAATCAAACTGGTTTAAATGATGGAGAAGCTTCTGTTTGATCTCAAATCAAATGTTGTGTTTTTTTTTAATTATTAAGCACAGACTATGAAGTTGGACTCAGTGGGGTGAAAGGATGGACGTTGACTAACCCAAAGGTCTTTCTAGCCTCAGCCTTCCTCATATGTGTACCCATTTGAAGTGCTCATCTATATGTTGGCCTTTACATATGCTTTGTGCTTATTTTTGTAGGTTTACAAATCTTTCTGTGAGACTAAGGTGCTTATGAATTATATCACAAAAATCATATTTCCACTGGGATGTTTGCTTCAAACTGCCCTTCTCTCAGGCTCTTTGGTGCCAGGTTTCCTTATAAAATGACAGATTGCCCGATCTGCACTTTCCTGCCCTTATTTCACAAAGTTGTCTTTGATTTATTGTGTGTATCTGGGGGTAAGAGCACAGAGGCAGTGAGAAGTAAATGCCTGTGTCTGTAGATAACAGCTTCCTAATAACCCCAACTCTTATCTGCAAGTTAAAAGAGACAAGGGGTGTTCTGCCTGTTTGTGTCCGCTGCCTGCAAATGAAGCGCTCTGTGCCTTTCAGATGGTTGCTACCTGGCTTTCTTAATGCTGCTAATGGTCTGTTGGATGATGAAGGAAAACCTCCAGATGGGAGGTCCTATTTGGAAAGGGAAAATGAGATCCTCTTTTATTTTCCTTACAACACTGATAGATTTAGACAGACAAATGAATAGTGTTGTCTGTTCCAGAGTATTTTACTTATGTATCCTTTGAAATCCTGAAAGCTTAGTTAATTTTTAAGCATGTAATCTCTAGCCATAAACTGAAGTTCTTTTTGTTTTACCTAAGCAATTATCACCTATGGGAAATTTGTCTATGTTGGTGCTGATGAATTTCTGGAGGGAGCTTGTGATGTACGCCCTTATTATTCAAAACATGTGCACCATCAGCATTTTTCTGAAAGCTGGGTAGAAAGGCAGGATCCTCAGGCCTTACTTACCACAGAACTCTTGAGTCAGAAGTTAAACTATGACATCCCCAAGGAGGTTGACATAGCAGAGCTTGAGAAGGACTACCAGAGAAGATGGAAAACCTGTTTAGGAATCAGGCCATCTAGAATGTATCACTGCTCCTTTTCTTTTCTTCTTTCTCTCTGTTTCTCTTTCCTTCCTGCCTGCCTTCCTTTCTCTTTCTCTCTTTTTTTTTTGCACTACAATACCATGTAGCTTTGATTTTTCTCACTTTTAAATGCCAGTTGAAGGCTGTATTTTTCCAGTCTCATGGGAGAAGAGCAAAGGAATATGAAGTCCAGAGATCCCTTTTGAACTCACTCAAGGAGAGCATATTACTAAAGACTTGACCTCGTTGCTAATTTGCTTTTCCCATCTATTAGAGTACACTTTGATACCTTACAGCAGGACACGGTATCTTTGAAATAGATTCAATCCTCACTATTCAAAGATTGTATATTGGAGAATTTGTCTACTTGATAGAATTTATTGCACCCTCAAATCAATACTTGCAGGGCATTTTCTGTCACTCATAGTCCTACACAGAGGTGAAAAAATAAATGACCCAATAAACATACTCTGAGCTAAGGCTAAATAAGGCAATACTCTGCTGTCTTCTTTTGCCTCTCATAATGTTGCAAACACCATTTTCACAATCTATTTAGTGTCATGTTCTTCCTATTTTTCTGCTTTTTTGGTTGGTGGTGTTTGCTATTTACAGTAGTCTCTAAGTATAGTGATGAAAATATGTCTGTTGTTTCTAAGCATAAAAAAGGCTATGATATGTCTTAAAGGGAAAATATATATTTTGAATAAGCTTCCTTCAGGCATATATAATAATAGTTACGGTGAGTTAATCCTAATGAGCCAACAACATAAACTAAATAAGGTATGTTTAAACAGACACATACATACAGCAAGGTCATCTGTTGATCACTTAATAACAATGTTGTGATCAGAGGCTTGTGACATTTTAAATCTGCATTTTCCCTAGGAATGGTGGTTCAGTTTTTAATTCAGTGTTTGCAATGACATTATAGAATCTAAATGCTGCAAATAATGACATTGAACTCTATAGAAAACAACTGGGCTACAATTCCAATCAATAATCATTTTCTCTTTTGTGGTTGACCTTGAGATTATGTTATTAGAACAAAGTTTTAGTTGTATTCTGAGTACAATTTCAAAAAAATACACTCTGTAATTTATGGAAACACACCAGTATTTGGGGACTTTCTTGAGACTGAAGCAATATTTCAGAGAGGGCTTTCTCTTTCTGTAGATGAAATGGCATTTTTTATTTGTATATTTTTATTGAATTCTTCTGTATTTTATACTCAACATCTTAATCATTTTTATCCCCTCTTCCTCTTCGGCACCCTCCCCTAGCCTTCCCCCACTGGATTTCATGCATTCTGTCCATTTATGTTAAGGTCTAGCGAGTCAAGTTAATGTCCCCAAATATTCCTCAGTGCAAAACCATCCAGTGGGGTCTAGTCAGGCTATCTAGAGTCACTCCCTTAAAGAAGATCAGCTCTTCCTCACACAGCAGTCATCAAGTGACATGCTTATGGGCATGACACTTGAGAAAATTACATTGCAGTTGTTCTTCAACAACCAGTTTGGACACCAAGCCCTTTTTGTCGAAATTTTATTAAGGTTTTATGTTGAGAAGGTTTGTGTCACCTTTGGTGCATAAATATCACAGTACTGTGATCCTGACAGCTGCTTCAGTTCAGATGCACACCATCAATTGCCTGAACTCTAGACCAGTGTTCCAACTGCTCTTGCCTACAGATCCCTCTGCAATGCCACCCATTTTCTGGTACATGTTACTCTATCCATCCTCTGTGATATCTGAATGCCTCTGTGGGGTGAAATTGCCTTGGAATAAAGTTCCAGATTCTCTGAGATTTGACGCCAGACTTTTTGGAGAGATCCGACTGCTTGATAGCACTCCCACCTGTGTGCTTTTGTACAATCTGTCCCTTTACTTGGTACACCATTTCTTTTTCATGTATCCGGAGGTGGACTCATGGTCTCAGACTGTAAATTGCCTATTGTACTATTGTGGACTTATTATTTCCTCCCTCCACTTGTCAGAGCTTTGAGGGAAGGAAATGCTTTTGTTCAGCTTAGATTCACTAGTACCTTATGTAGGATTGTCTGACCATGAGGTCCCTAAAATGCTGAGTAAATCAGAATTTAGAGCTGAGTCTAATTTGAATAGTGTCATAAGGACTTCCTGTTGAGGCAGCCTGGGTCTACACGACAGTACAAAGCATCATAGAATTCAGTCCTGGAAAATGTAAACAGTTGATGTTGAAGAAATTAGCTATGAAGTACTATTAAAAGAATGGTAACTTAGTTTATGTGGCTAATAGTTTCCAAACAGATGATTCTTAGTGTAACATTTGTTAAACAGTAAGAATGTGGAGTGAATTAATGCAACAAAGTAGCAATACTCCAGATATTCCTTTTTTTACTGATTCAGACAATGAATATTTTACAGTGGAATGAATGGACCATTGCAGTATAGAACCCTATGGATGAATCTAAAGTAAATCCTCAAGATTTCATGATAGGAACATGCCAAAGACCTACATATGATTCCTAAGAGTGGTTATTTGGGGATGAAGGAGGCAGACTGACAAGATGAGGATAACTGCATAAGGGAACGTAAAGTATTACCCAAGCTCTAGTCTCTATTAGACACTGAGTTTCTGTGTATGTGCATGTTAACATGATAAACACAAGTAAACAAAAGGCTGCTATAAGTGCCTTATGCTTTGGAGATTTTGATAAATAAGATTTATTCAGTTCTCTCCACTAGCCATCCATACTTCAAAATGTCTGTCTCAGGTGATGTCAAGGAAGCCTCCACCTCTTTACCCTACTTAGAAGTTGAATTAATTACATCTATAAGAATTTTGTGTTTTGTGTGTGGAGTGGGGATGAAACAGAATGACCAAACAGAAAATTCAATATTAGTGATGAATTCAAAGACAATAACCATTATGGAGATGAGAAAATAATGGGGACACTGCACAGACAGCCTTTTTGAGTCAATTAAGGGCTGAGGGTGTAGAGATGAATTGCAATCAACTGTAATGGACTCTCATTTTGTGGTTCGGTGCTTGTATTAGCTTGTCCTACATTTTCTTGGCAGCAGGGAGGAAGCAAAGGGCACTATTCAAAGAAAAGCAACTGTGCAAGGCTTGGAAGAAGGCTATTTACCCTATTTCTTCTATGTTCCATACCACAGAAACAAACCCTTGCCTTCTACTTCGTGACAGATAGCCTTCGTTGGAAAACGATTCTCTTTTTCGTTTCTCCCAACAGCTCTCTCTCATTCTCAATTTCTTTTCAATCCTACATTCTCTTTTCTGTTTGAATCCTTGAAATCTCTTTTTAGTATCAGTTGGTGCAAGACAATGTGCATTTATTTTGGTGGCAGCTTTCTCTAGGTTCTATGCCAGAATGTCTGCCTTCACAATGAACTGGTTCTAAGGCCCTTCAGATTTCAGCCGATTTCCAATATCAGCCGTGAACAGACAAAATTCTGTCTGGGAATAAACTTTCCCTTTATTAAGCAGGAGTTTTGTTAACCCCTTGGCAGAGTCCAGAGAGTAACTGAACATTGTTTGGATTCCTGGGTCATTAAAAACCTCTGTCATGGGGGTCTTCCTGTCTCTGCAATGATATGTGGCCATTTTCTTCATTGAACAGCTATTCTGTGTATTTTTAGTAACAGTAGGAGAGCATGGATATTTGGATGAGCTGACTACCCAGCTGGAAAATCTAAATATACAAAGGGTCTTAAGTTTCTCTTGATCTTGTTTTCTCCAAATCGCCTGCTTTTTTTTTTTTTTTTCTGAGAAACGTAGAAATGGTAGGTCACTTGTAAAAAAGCATCTCATTCTGGGTTTACTGGCTACCATTCTCTTCTTTAGTCTTTTGTTCTGTTTCTTCTAAAAGCAAGGGAAGCACACAAGCTCTGTCAGCTGTTTGTCACTTCCAGAGATATTATGCTGTTTTTGTCATGTCTCTCCAGCCAAGCTGAGGGGAGAATCTTGTGATTTGACCAGTTATAAATAGGAGTCCTGGGAGGGTATAATTTACCATTGCTTTTTCTATTTCCCAAACATCTTTCCTCTTGCTTAATTTGATAGCAAGTACTGTAAACTTGTAGTAGTTTCTCACTGAAAGTTGTAATTTCTTCCTTCTGAGAGGTAGGAAACATGCTTTGCATTCTTCCTAATTGCATCTGGGCATTATGTCAGCACCTCTCTTTCCAGGCCACGTACCCAGGGCAGGGCCTGGAGTAAACTAAGACTTCGTAACAGAGGTAGGTTTTTTTTTTTCTTTTTTGAGATGGTGGTAGTGGTGTTTTGTTTCTGTCTCTTTCTACTGTAGGTTAATTTGTTTTAGCCCAACTTGACTTCATTAATACCATCATCTATGGATCCAACTAGAATTACACCAATGCCAAATTGAATTTCCCTTCATTGGAGACAGAAAATCCCCTGAGCTGATCTTTGGTTTGCCATTCCAACATCTCCTTTGCAGATGCCTTCACACAAACACCCCACAAATAGGGTCAATAGTACTGGTTAGAGAATGCATGACATGGCGTTCTGAAGCAGACCTTGACAGTGGAAGCAAATAATATATGTACTTGTTAATTAGTGAAGCAGAGATAGTTTCTTTTCTGGACATGTCATGCAAATGGGCCCACTTTACTTTTGAATTTTATTAATAGTAAAACCCTCCTGAAATCCAAGCCACAGGATTCATTCCTGAGGATACAATGATAGAAATGATGGTTAAATTATAGGAGAAACCACAGATTACAAACTCTGCAAATAAATCTTAAAATTTTTCAATGAAAAGTTTTCAGTATATGAACTTACAATGTTGACATGAAATAGTTAATATAAATGTTGGGACTAGAATGTAATTTAGTTGGTAGCATGCACAGACTTCTGGGTTCGATTCCTAGCACCACATAAACCAAATACGATGGCTCACACCTGTAATACAGCACTTGAGAAGTGGAGACAGGAAAGGAGGATCAGAAGTTCAAGGTCATCTTTGGTTACATAGTGAGTTTAGGCCAGCCTGGGATATATGAGACCATGTCTCAATAATAATAATAAACATAAATGTAATGAGTAATTATGAAAAATGCCATAGACTACTTGCCATTTAATACAGTTTCCTTCACTCACATATGTATCCTGCATAATTTCCCTATACCCAGTTGTTACTGTTGGCAATTTTATAAGATCTAGAATCAACAAAAGACAAGCCTCTGAGTTAAACTTCAGGCGTGCCTGTTGAGAGATTTTCTTAAATACGTTAAATTGAAATGGGAAGATGGACCCTGAATGTGGACAGCAGGATTTCCTGGGTTTGGGTCCTGGACTGTATAAAAAGAAGGAAGCTGGCTGAGCACTAGCCTTCATTGGTCTTTGCTTCCTGGCTAGAGATGCCATGTGAGTAGCAGCCTCATGCTTCTGCCACCATGACTTTCCCTCCATGATGGACTTCTGCTCAAACTATTTGCCAAACCTCTTCTCCATTAAGTTTCTTTTGTTGGGGTATTTTATGATGGCAACAGGAAACGTAACTAAGACCCAGTTGTAACTGTGTGTATGTATGTATGTATGTATGTACGTACGTACATACATACGTACGTATATTGAAAAGCATACTTGGCTGCATAACCTTTTATTGAATTATATTATGTGATACTACCAATAAAGGAATAATTGGCTATTGCTGTGTCACAGTTAGTTCCCAAACATAGCAGCTTAAAATGACCATAATTATTTGTTTGGAATTCTCTAAGTTGGTAGTATGGAGTAGACTCAGTCTGGTCTCACGTTTGTGTTTGTTCTTCAGCTGAGATGTCTTTGCACATTCTCTCTTGTCCTGCAGGAGGCAGGCTTGGGCTTTTCCACATCATAGCAGAAGAGCTCCTAGAAATATCGTAGAAGTGCTCTTCATTCCTCTATTTATATAACATTTGCCCCTGTTCTCCAGACTAAAGGAAGTGATCTATAAGCCTAGGGCCATGGTGGAAGGGGAGACTAGACAATGGGATGACTTTGGGGAAATGTTCCTTATTGGAATGCTAATATAATCATCTCCCAGAGTAGAGCTTTCAAGCTGCCAAATGATTTCAATAGAGGAAGCAACACTCTGGTTGCTGGGATGAAGAATGCCAGCAAAAGACTGAGAAAGGCCAAGGCTCTGCATTGATGTGATGAATGTACTTTCTGAACGAGAACTCATAGGGCAGTCTGGCAAAGATATTTTATGGAAAACGTTGTGAGTATTGAACCTAATCACTTCTGTGATTCCTGGGAAGAAATGGCACTAAAGATAGTAATTAGATGTAAGATTATTAGATATACTAATAATGAACTTTTTATATGGCACGCACCATGACATGAATAAACAAGGAGGAATGAATTTGGAAAATTATTGAAGATGGACAAATGGGTAATATTCCTAGAAATTAATGAAGATGAAATGCTAATGGAAAGACAAAGAATGTGAACAGATATTTCTTTAATATAGGTATGCAAAAAGCCATTGAATACATGAGCAATACTCAATATTATTAGTGATTAGCAAAATGCAAATCAAAACCATAAGATACCACTTAACACTCACTAGAATGTCTATAATAAACAAGCGTTAGCAAGGACTTGAAAAAATTGGAGCCCACATGCATTGCTGGTGGGGATGTATAATGGTACAGCCTCTTTGGAACAGTTTGGCATTTTCTTTAAAGACTAACAGAGTGATCCATCAGTTCTGCTCCTATATACAGACCTCAGGGGATTAAAAATACCTATTTGGGGCAGGAAGATGGTTCATAGGTTAAGAGCACTTGCTACTCCTTGAGAGGACATGAATTCAGTTCCCAGTACCCATGTCAGGTGGCTCATAACCACCTATAACTCCAGCACCAGGGGATCCAACT
This sequence comes from Nannospalax galili, assembly GCF_000622305.1. Lineage (NCBI taxonomy): Eukaryota > Metazoa > Chordata > Mammalia > Rodentia > Spalacidae > Nannospalax > Nannospalax galili. The sequence goes on along the minus strand of NW_008338253.1, from coordinate 200,835 downwards.
CCTTCTAGCCTCTGTGGACATCTGCACACACATGGGCACAAGTACAGACAGACAAACACATACGCACATTAATGTTCACAAAAGCATTATTCATAATAACCTGAAAGTGGAAAGAATCCAAATGTTCATCAATTGATTTTTTTTAATGATTTATTTAATAACAACATACTTAGAAGAAGCATATCATTACAACACAATTGACATATTCAATAACGTTTTCCTGAGGTAGGATGCATCTCTTTCAAAAGTGGCTGTAAATTTTTAAGTTCACAGTTGAATTAATAGTTATATAATATTGAACTCAGTATATAAGCCCTGTGAGACATAAAATTGAATGAGCTTTTAGCCTTTAAAAAAGATTTCCATTTCATTTTAAAATATACTATTTCTTACAAAAAGACTCAGTTTTTGCTACTA
>NW_008338253.1:197644-199826 GCF_000622305.1 Nannospalax galili | reverse complement strand
GCCTGTCTGGCTTTGTTGTTTGTCGAGTAACTTTTAGTTATGTATATGTATGCTCTTATGATATTATGTTGTCCCCTTTAATCTTTGGTTATACTTCCCTTTTGGGTGTTTAGGGACATACAATTGGACCAGATAAACTGGTTTGTTTTTACTCTTGAGGTCGTTAGAATATTTGTTCCTCAGGGGTCCCATGGGGTTTGGAGGAGCCCCTGGCTCCTTTCTTTTACCAGCTCCATCCATGTGAGGATAAGTCAAAGGTCCTGCTCGACCATTGTTGGCTCCTCTTGGAAGCATGGAGGAAATGATTCCTCCGTGTTGACCCTCCTCTTTATAGACTGGACACTGGCTCAAGTCCATCTGGTGGGGTCTCCTCATGGGAACCACCAAAACTAAACCAAGAAGAGATTAACAGCTCAATTGATTTTTTTTAATTACTATGTTTGAACAGTGGAGAAACATTTGACAGTTTTAAAGAATGGAGTATTCACTTATACTACATCATAGATAAGCCTTGAAAACATGTGAAATAAAATATCTAGTCATGAGAGTTCACATATTTCATGATTCCCCTATTATAAAACTCTGGAGTAGGGCCTATAAAACTAGTAAGTAAGTAGTATTTGCCTAGAGTAGGGCAAAATGGAGAGATTTGGGACTATGAGCTGAAGAGCATGGAGTTTCTTTAACATAAAACATTATATCATTAGCCTATGCATAATTAATATTTGATAGAGTTATAGTCAAGAACCTGTGCCTAGATGGGTCATAGTCTATACAGAGACCCTACTACTGTTACTCTGCTAAATGGTTATAACATTAAATCTACTCCTAGTGACTTATCATTATATGCATAGATTAGTGCATCTTTCCAGCCCTCATCAGAGAAGCTTCTTTTTGAAGTAGATGGCAATTAACACAGAGCCCCACAATTGATCATTGTGCAGAGAATAAGAGACTACGGAGTGCTAAGTCCTAAATGAGTATCTATATCACACTCTTCCCCACAAGGCTCAGGGCTCCTTGGGGGAAAAGGAGGTGGGAAGATTGTAAGAGCCAGAGACAGCAGATAAATGCAATAAAACACTGTGTTCTGGACACACCAGAGCATTTGCACATAATAACTCACAGCAGTTGTGACAGCATTCACAATACCTGTGCAAGTTCAAGCCAGACAAAAATGCCAGCACAGAAAAAAGGAAGTAGGCAGGAAGTCCCAGTTCTAGTTGATGGTCTGTTGCAATTGATCTTAACGACTGAACCATTTCTCCAGTTCTACTGTTGTATAACTTTAATCCTAGCACTTGGGAGGCAAAGGCAAGCAGATCTCTGTGAGTTTGAGGCTAGCCTGGTCCACATAACTAGTTCCAGGCCAGCCAGGGCTACGTTTTAAACCCCTGTCTCAAAGATAAATAGGTAAATAATAAATACATAAATAAATAAGTAAGTAAAATAACAACAAATAAAGAATGTGTTCCCTAATAGGTAGACCACGCACTCTAGGGCCTAGACCCACACACCCAAGAATATTTGGGCAACACAAATTGGACCCCATGGGCTTAAAAAAAAGAGAAGGAGGGCACAAAGTTGGGGGTGGTTAGGGAGGTGTGGCTGAATCTGAGGGGAGATGGGAGAATGGGGTTGAATATGATCAAAATATATTGTATGAACGTCTCAAAGAATTAATAAAACTATATTTAAAATTTTTAATTTAAAAAAGAAAATAGTATGTGTGTGTCTCTGTGTGTATGTGCATGTGTGTGCAGGTGTCCATGCACACCTGAAGAGGGTATCAGATCCCCTGGAATTGGTGTTACTGCCAGCCCATGTGTGTGCTGAGAACTGAACTCTAGTCTTCTACAAGAGCTGCAAGTACTCTTAACTGCTGGACCATCTCTCTGGCCTTCTACTTTATATTTTTATGACAGGATCTATGAGTAAATCTGGAGCTCTCTGTTTCAGCTAGAGATTCTGATTCTGGTCAGTCCCAGGGATCCTCCTGTCTCCAGCTCCCCAAGTATGGTGATTACAGGGTGCATCACTGTATTAGGCTTTTCACATGGGTCTTGAGGATTCAAACTCAGGTCTTCATGTTCACATGGGAAGTAATTTACCAACCAAGGCATCTTTCAAAATCCAGTTTCTAATTCTTTAAAGTCATATATAGTACTGCCTCAAATTATTA
>NW_008338253.1:177970-197606 GCF_000622305.1 Nannospalax galili | reverse complement strand
TCCAACTGTAACCGACTGTGACTAGTAATCATCAAATACATGGTGATTAAAGACACATGTGCAAACATTTAAGCGTTAGTAGCATTAAAAATGTAGGAAACAGCATATTTTAAAATGAAATGGAAATCTTCTTTAAAGGGTAAAAACTCATTCAATTTTATGACTTACAGGGTTTATACTGAGTTCAATATTGTATGACTATACTAGTTCAACTGTGAACCTAAAAATTTATAGCCACCTTAGCACACACATGGCGGCTATGAACCATCCTTAACTCCAGTTCTGGGGAATGCGAAGCCCTCTTCTGACCTCTGTGTCACTGTACAACATGGGTGCATACATATACATGCAGACAATACACTCATATTTATTAAAAAAATAATAATAAATAATATTTTTTTTACAAAAGGAAATAGGTTAATCTTAAGAAAATCAGTGATAGACGGAAATTAGAATTTCAGACCTGCAGGGCTTAGCCCACATGGAAGTGCCAAGGGGAGAGAATTGGAAAATTTTCAAGGTAAGGCAGTTGTTTGGGCCTTGGGACCTAGAAGAGTCAGAGCTGAAGTCTTCTTCTTCAGCACATTGGGTCACAGTTTTCTAGGCTAGTAGGTGATGTAATGACTGATCTCTCTTGGTCCTGGAATCCTGACTCCTAAGCCCCTAATATCAGTGGTCTACAAACTGAAGGCTATTCATGCAGTAGAAGACACCCTCCCCTGCGTTTCGACCTTATTTGAGCCATTCCTGTGAGCCCATGCCTACCGTATCCCCCTTTATAAGGTACAACTTCATCCAGAGCCCGAGCATCTTTTCTAAGAAACAGCATTTTAAAATTATTAAATTCCATTAAAATGTCAGTTTACTGTAAATCCAGTGTGATTATGCATTTCGGATCATTTATTACATAGTAGAAAGAAATGCATGCATGTTTCAAGTAAATGATTTCCAGTAATCCTTTGGGTGACATAGAACTGCCTACATTTCAGAGCTCCTTTCTGAATCTCAATATGAATATAAGACACAGTTTATGAAAATGAGATAAAGAACTCTAGCTCATTTAAATGGAAGCATAGTCAAGTTCCTAGTTTAGTATTTGATGCCCTGATTTTCTGGGAGCTAATGTAGAGATGTGCACTTTAGCTTGTTAGATGTGATTTGCAAGCAGCTGACATCCAAGAACTTCCATGTATGATGAATTTCATTAATTCAGTGATTTGTAAAAGGATTTTGAATTAAATACTTTTTCATGCTCCAGAGACTGCATTCAGCTGCCTGCTATTGGTTGCCAGAGTTTTTCCAAGTGTAATGATGTTAAAAATGAACAGACAGTGAGGAATGCAAGATAAACCAGAGACCTAGGGGCAGATCTCGAGACAGGGTAATGTCACTTTAGATGTCTCACTTAAAATAACTGAATTTTTTTCTCCTTTTGTGAGACAAAAATTTACACCCTCATTCTATTTCAGTTTCTTTTCCTATAATAGTAATTTTCACAGTAGTGAGCCCCAGGTGCCAGGAGAGCTAGTATGTGTGCCGATATGTAGACCCCACACTTGGTACTTCAGATTCAGCGAGACAAACATTTTAAGTAAATGTCCAAATGCTGATGCTGCTATTGCTGCTGCTGCTGCTGCTAGACCAGCCAGATCAGCTACAATACTTTGAATAGCATTCATCTGTAAAACTTTGAAAGTTACTTTCAACTTCAGTGTCTTTTAATTTTGTGATTTCATGTTTGGATATCTGAAGCACATGCATGGGCTCAAAACTGAGCACTGAGCATTAATTAAAGCTGCTCAGTCTTTAGGATGCATTATCTTTCTGACCCTGCAGAGGCTGAATGGTCAGTATGTACAGCAGGGCTGCTCTTTGGTCTAATTTTGGCACAGAGAAAAAACAGATAGGAAACATGAGAAGCCGATTTTGAGTTCGAATTAAGATTCCCAAGTTTTTCAAACATTTTATTTATTATTTATTTTATGTGTACGAGTGTTTGGCCTGCATGTATGTAAGTGCATCTGTGTGATGTAATGTCTGCAGAGATCAAAAGAAGGCATCAGATCCCTTGGAAGTGGAGTCATGAAAGATTGTTAGCCACCATGTGGGTGCTGGGAACAGCATCTGGGTCCTCTGCAAGAGTAACCAGTGCTCTTAACCGCTGAGCCATCTCTCCAACCCACAAACGAGTTTTGAATAATTGCAAAGCTCTTAAACATTTTCTTTCCTAAGCATCATCTGGAACCTGAAAATTCCTTAACTTAGCTTGGCCCTGATGGGGAAGGACTGAAGCCTTTAGGAAATATGAGGAAATTAGGAGAAATAAAACAAATGGTAAGGTTACAGGGAGGACTGAGAGTTGTTATCAGGGAAACTGGGGCTTTTAAGCTGTTTGTGCCTTTAAACATTTGTTTCTCTTAGACACTCGGCACTTGAGGTGGAGTTCCAGGCCATGTAAAAAGAAAGAACAGAGTGAGGTGATGGAACTGATAGTCTAAAGTTCCAAATAGATTTTCTGCACACCACACCTGTAGCAGACTCTATGATGGGTACCCCATCCCTAAAGAAAACTTTCCTTTTAAAGTTCACTTGTACCTCTTTTGTTTTTTTGTCCCTTTCTTAGTGGACAAGAGTTTATATGGTAACTTGAGGAGGTGCTATTTCCCGAGCTTGAAGAGAAGTGGGAAAAAAAACATAGCTCCCTTCCCCTTTGTTATATACTATATTATAAAATCTTAACATTTTTCTGTATACCCTTCCATATATTTTATTCAGTGCTTACAAAGCCGAAGGACATCTGGGTACAAATGCTTGACCGGAAAGGACTTAACATATATGACAGAATGCATGAAATCCGGTGGGGGACCTATGGGGAGGTACAGATGGGTGAGGGGCTCTAAATTTGATTAAGGTCTATCATATGAAACGCACAAAAACTCAATAAATATATTTTTAAAAAATTATAAAAACAAAAACCCCAACATTTTGCAATCTGGTAACCACCCTTTCCTAAAAATAATGTTGACACATTTGTACAATGACTACTGCATGAATACATTGTCCTCCACATAACCAGTGTACTAATTATGATATCTTGTTCCTTTTGGGGGGGTGTCTTTTTGAGACAGGGTCTCAGTGTATCCCCAGCTGGCCTGGATTCACTATGGAGACCAGGCTGGCCTTGAACTCACAGAGATCCACCTGCCTCTGCCTCTGGAGTGCTGGGATTAAATGCATGTGCCACCACGCCTGGCCATTATCTTGTTCCTTTTTTAAGGTTCTTCTTTTATTTTTGGAAGTTCAATGAGATGCTTTACATTCTCTGTAGGGCACAGGTGAAGGTACACTGGGGCTGTAGAAGAGTAATAGAGAAATGACCGAAAACTTCCTGGTGCCTGGGAGTGTGTTCCCTTTTCTGCTGTTAAGCCATATTGGATCGACCGTCCCTGCAAATACATTTTTACAGGAATGTCTCCTTAACTTTCTAAGGAGAGCTCCTTGGACGCTGAAACTTGGATTAGAGATATTTGTGCTGTAGATGCTTTTGATGCCCATTGCCGCATGGCCCTGGAGAAATGCTGAATCTCTAACACTCTCTCAGTAATGTCTGATTAGCCATCTGTGTGTCACAAAATGAGCTGCTATCATTTTTAATACACGACTTCACAGCATTAGAGAACGTCAGGGTTGAATTTTGAATGAAAGCATTAGCAAACTGAATGTATTTGAAGTGTTGCTGGTGGGTAGCATTTGGAGCTGCCTCTCTTCACACAACCCTTTTGCAGCATTTCTGTACTGCTGGGATAATGAACCAGTGCTATTATTAGTGGAAGACAGTGTGAGAGACACCAAATGTTTACCACTGGGTTTCCTCTGTGTTTAGAGCTTCATTTATGGAAATATTTTTCCTTAAATACTATTTTATAATTATCTATGTACTTGAAAAGCTCATGTAGCCAAGTATCTGCTCACACATGCATTTCAAAACCGCCTTCACTTTTGATGTCTAACGTTGATATAATTTAGAATGAATGGATTTCTCTGTGTGGTGCTTAGCATACAGGTTTTTTTGGGTTTTTTTATTCTTCTTAAGGAAAATTACAGTAAGAAAATTCATGGACTTCTGTTTCTTACAAGGGTGCAGAGAACCCTTTGAGAAAAAAATGCTGCTTTATCTTCTGGGTGAGGTTGTGAGACACACTTTTGAAAATACAGCTCAGAATTCTAAAGCTGTTCTTGTCAATTCCTGCAAATGCAGTGCTCAGATTTTACACCAAGTTATTAACAAAGACATGGATGCCTGAAATTAGGAAGAGAAGGGAGGACAGAGCAAGAAAAAATGTTGCTCTGTTATGTTAAATTTCCCTCTTGGATCTCAAAAATGCCCCTTTAAATGCCAGAGCTAAAGTTCTTTTATAAATAAAACAGATTGTGCAAAAACGTTGAGAGATTTTTATTCCCCATATGTACAAATAGTATCCCAAAGAAAATTTCATCTGATTGTAAGTTTTGTTGTTAATTCAGTTGTTGTTTCTTGTCTTTGAAATAGTTTCTCTTTGGGGCTTGACAGAGACTGATAGCCATCCACTTTACAAACATTTCTGTAGTATGTTGTGTGTCTTAGCCATTTCTTATTTTAATATTTTATTTATTATTTTTTATTTTATGCATATGTGTATATTGTCTGCATGTGTGTAAGTCTACCTATGTCACACAATGCCCGCGGAGTTCAGAAGACTACATCAGATTCACTGGAACTGGAATTATAGACAGTTGTTAGCCACCATGTGGGCGCTAGGAACCGAACGTGGGTCCTCTGCAAGAGCAGCCAGTGCTCTTTACCACCGAGCCATCTCTCCAGCCCCTAGCCATTTCTTAAGTATTGTGTCAGTGTTGACTAGGTTCCTATTTACCATTCTGTGGTAAATATGGACTAATACTCATATTAGTCCATTTCATTTATGAGGAAGTAGAGACACAAGGTCATTGATAAATTGCTCAGAATATTCACCCAGTGGATGGCAAAACTGGTATACCAAATCCTGTAGTGTCCTATACCAACTGGCACATATGTGTAAAACCATGACAGCTTTTACAAAATAGTAGTTTATATTTTTGGATAGTGTTTTTTATTTATTTTAAAAACATATGTTCATTGTAGAAAGCAGTAGGTTTTATAATGACATTTTTATTTATGGATATCATTGTACCTTAACCATATTCACCCCATTAACCGTTCTACTTCTGCCAGTTCCTTTCCTCATTCCAAATAGTCGCCTTTCTACTTTTATGTCATATAATCTAGCTTCCACATGAGAGAAAACATATTTGTCTTGAGTCTGCCTTATTTTGCTTAACAGGAAGATCTCCAGTTCCATCCATTTTCTTGCAAATGGCATTTTGATACATGTAAAACGGAGACCCTTATTCCAACATATAGTTCTTAGCCTTGTCTGCATATTAGACTTACCCAAGGAGCTTTGAAAAACTCCAGTAACCTAAGCTGCACTCCAAATTTGATAAATCATTCGCAGGAGATAAGATCCAGACACTACTAGTTTCAAAAGTTCCCCAAGTGATTCCAGGGACAGCCAAGTTTAAGACACTCTAATCTGAAAGAAAACACTCTTCTGATAGCCAATACCTCATCAGAAACTTTGGATGAAAAATAGCACTGGGGATATGTCTTGATTCACTTCACTGAGTCTTCTAAGAGGTGAACTTGTTCACAAAACCCCAATCTTCTTGAAGTAGAGGCAGTTTTAGTTTGGGGAAAAAAGATTCCTTCTGAAGATTCTGGTTCTGATGTTAATTCAGAAAAAACAGAGTTTGAATCCATTTGTGCTAACATAAATTAACCAGCTCTTTGATTTTATTGTTTGAGTGACTGTTCTATGATGCTCTTACTGAAATTAGTAGCCTATTACTTTGGATTTTCTGCATCCAACTTTGGAGATGAATCTAAGAAGAAAATATCAATAGTGGAGGAGCAGACAAGCATGATTCATGCAGGTGGTTGAATGTGAAGCTTGGGTGTCTTCAAATCTTTGTGAGTGCTGTAGAGTAGTTCATTGCTTTGATTGGCCAAATGTTTAGCACATGAACATTCAGAGAGAAATTTTCTGTTAGAGCAAGGTAGTAAAATGGGATAGCAAAATGTTTTTGAAGAAAATTGGCTCCATAATCACGATGATATAAGCAGAGCATGTATAGCATTCAAGAAAATGGACCAAGCCCAGATCAGTAGTTAATTGGAAATATTTTCTTCTACTTCATCTGAATCATTCTGGGGGAGAACATTTGTTGTTTGGGGGATATTTTTGGAATTGCCAGTTGGTTCAAATAAGATCAATTGATGTTGAGTAAATGGTATGAGCAGTCTCTTCTGAATAGATACTACAGTTTGTTCTTCTTAGCAGCCTGTCAGTTTACAGGAATCCCACTGTTTGAGGAGCACGAGGGCATTTTTCTCATGATTTGTACTTGAAAGCTAATTACATGGGACCATGTTTCTGTTTGTTCTTGCACAAACATCTTCTAGACTTGCACTTCTGTGACTGCTGTCTCCTGATTTATGTTGATAAGAGCATACTATTACAGCTGTTTCAGGGGACAGCAGGGACAAATGGCACAGATTGGTATACCCCTTGTGACATAATCTGTGAATCAAATTGCATTTTAACTTGCGAAATGTACTATAAAAATAATATTTAATAAAGATACAATATGAAGAATAATAAAGCACATACCCATGCGTCCAGAACCCAGTTTAAGAAATGGGACAAGAACAGCTCCTTAAAGGAATGTGAAATCCCCCCTTCTGTGTCCTTGCTCGCTCATTATATACTCCCTCCCTTCAGAGGTAACTGGGGCTTTGACCTCTGTTACTCATTTTCTTGCTTTTGTGGTTTTTTTTTCATAGCAATTGGCAGACTTTAATATTTAAGAAAAATTAAGTCCATCGTATACGTTAAAAATATAGGAAACTTCATGCAGACATGAAGCTTCCAATTCAGCCTTTCTGGCAACTTTTAGAATAAGAATTACTGTGTTTATATACAGTATACTTTACAGTCCCAGACTTGATGATTTTATACTGTGATTTCAACAGCTTCATGTGTATTTTTACGTCCTACCTTGCTCATTGATCAACAAGTCTAAATCCACACCCACCACTTCAGAGTATGAAAATTAAAACATGCAAGTACACGATCACCTTATGAAATGAGGACATCTGTGCATAGAACCTAAGAAACAAAACTTCAAGCCTTACACACTTTAGTAGCTGGATCTAAATATAGGAAATACAAAGTTAAATAGATCCTCCAGTGACACTTCTGTTGTTGGTTTATACCTTATTTTTAAGTTTATCATGTAGCAAGAGCAAAAGCTACAAGAGAAAAAAATATGTAAATTTGTATAGAATATTTTTAAAATACGCATGAGACAAAGATACTTTTTAGCATCTACTAAACAATATATTGTTTTGAAAGCAGAGCATCCAGCACAAATCTAGCTTTGAAAGAAGGGGAAGACATTGCATTTGATAAAGGTCTCCCAGATAGGGTAAACTAAGTCAAGTCTCTAGGAGAAGCTTCCATGAGCCTATTGTAGAGAAGCTGGTGTATGCAGCTCTGAGTGACTTTTGGAAGAATGGTGTTCCCCATAATCAGGACATCTGACTGTGATGTAGAGTGGGCTGGGTACTGAGTATCTGGCAGGAATGTGATGGGCATGGGTCACTCCCCATTTCCTGCTCTCGGGCTCACTGGCACCTGCCTCTAATTCTCAAGAATAAGTCCATATTGCAAAAAACAAGAGGAACCTCATCAACCCATAGCCAGAAAAAGCCAAACAGAAGAGCCTGCATGAATCTAGTTGACTTGGTCATTGTTTTAATTTTCAGTGGTACCAGACAGGTATCTTCATCTTGGGATAACATACCTCAGAGTACCTATCTTTTGAGTGACACTGCTTCAATTTGGATTGGCTTCCTTATGTTGGGTGCAGGTGACCATTGCGGGATTGGGATTCTTCTTTACTGTTATGTAGAGCTTCCCTTGGCCTCTCTCCTGTGTTAGTACTTCTTTCATTCTATGTTCTTCTTTTTTTTAATGCAGTACATCCTCTGGTAGCTTTTTGAGAAAGTATACGTGGGAAGGACATTTTGTGAGTCCATACTTGCTTTAAAAATGTCAGTTCTAGATAGACTGACTAGATATCAGTGGATGAACTTACACTGAGGGATGTTTGGAAACACAAACTTGACTTGATAGGCCTTAACAGAGATGACAGACTGCATGAAATCCAGTGGGGGGCATGGGAGGGAGCCAAATGGGAAGCAGGTATAAAGATGATTAAGATGTTCTGTGTGAAATACACATGAATTCAGTAAAAATTTTAAAAAATGTCAGTTCTACTATCACTCGATGAGAATTTAGGAGAATTCTGCATTCCAGTGTAGAAATCTGGTTCCTGTAGTGTAGTTCAGTAAGCACACACATACCATGTTTATACATAGCACCAAAAATAAAGTAGAAATTAAAGTTCTAAAGGAAAATGAACATATTGCTCTCTAATCTCTATATCACACTAAAGGACCGTGATATGAGTTTGCTGTCATTCACTCTTTGGGTTGTTCAGTGACTCTTTCATTCTGACACCTGAATTTCTTCAATTTTAGGAAAAATTCTTGAATTATTTCCACTTTTCTCTTTTCATTCTGAAGCTGACATCCAGAAGCTGAAGTCTCTATAGCAGTTAGTTACCCTCCATAACCCATACTGGCCTTGAGTTCACTCTGTAGCTTCTTGACCTCCTGACCCCCCTGGTTCCATCTCCTGTATGCAAGGACTACATGCATGTACCACCATGCTCTTCCCATTCTCCTATTTTTAGTATCTTCATGTTTATTCTAACTTTGTAAAGTATCTGTTGGTATTTCTATAGCTTTAACGTCTCAATATTTTTGTGTCCCAAAAATATTTATTTAGGACTTTTCATTTTTTATTTTCTTCCTTTTACTATTTTATGAGCACAACATGTTACCTCTTCAAGGATATGATGGATGTATGTTTGCTTATTTTTCCCCTAGCTGTGTAGTCTCAATTCCCTCTAAGTTGCTCTTTCGCTTGCTTGTTTTGATCTGTCTTCCTTGGCAGAGGTTTTTCTCAGATATCTGCTAATCCTTGGTTGCTTGGAAACTAGATGGCTGCTGTGAAGCTCTGAATAGGTGGGTGAAGCTTGTTATATTTAATCTGGGTTGGGCACTTAATAGGAAACCCCTGTTCACTTACTTAGATGCCCTAGAGCTCCAGAGGAGTCTTGTTCTGGTAACTACTGAGTCTGGGAGCTTCTTGGGGAAAGAGGACTTGGGGACTGTCTGCAGTCAGGGTTTGATATGCGGTAGAATGCCCATGTTTTCTAGTACTGCCCTCATGGCCCGCTTTTGCCTCCTAGGCCTGAATCCTTTCCCTTGGTGGGAAAGAGCAGCCTCCCCAAGGAATGGAATGGGGAGTTGGATGTATTTACATTTTCAGACAGCTTTCTTTCCAACATATATACTTTTACCATCCTCTTCAACCCCAGTTTCAAAGGCCCCTGAGACCCATTACCAGATTTCCTCCTTGCCTGTTTGAGATCATTTTGCCATGTTGCCTGCTGAGTTGATTAGGGCTCACCTGACTACCTTTCAACTTCTAAAACATTGTTGCTATTAACCCTCTCCCCTTTCTTCTGAGTTTTTCTAAAAAACAAAAAGACAAGTAATACCTTTGTATGATCTTTGTATGGTTTAAAGGGAATGAAATTATATGAATGTGTTCTGTCCATCTCAGTAGCTGGCATTTTGTTTTCTTTTTCTGTATCATTAAATCTGTTTTATTTTTAATTATTCAAAGGCTTATGGGAATTTATGGAATACCTTTGGGTTAATATACTGTTCACTGCTTTGGGACTTTAAAGATGGGTGTTGCAATGAATGCCATCCTTAGTTTACAAAAGACAAAATGGAATCTCTAAAAAAGCACCACCCCAAGGTCATTACTGGAAAGTGACAGTGCTGAGGTATGAATGCAATCCAAGATGGGGATTTTTGGGGGGAGGAAATAGTTTATTTGTCTTATAGCTCACAATCTATCATCAAAGGAAGTCAAGGCAGGAACTCAGGGAAGGAACCTGGCACACAGACCATGGAGGAGTGCTGCTTACTGTCTTGCTCCTTTGGCCTGTGAATAGCCTGCTTTCTTTTTTTTATTTGACATTTTAAAAAAGTTTTATTTTTTATTTTTATTTTATTTCTGTGAGTGCTTTGCCTGCATATGTTTAAATGCCCTTGTGTTGTGCAATGCCTGTGGAGGTCAGAAGAAGGTGTTGGACTCCCTGAAACTGGAGGTAGAGATGGTTGTTATGTGGGTGCTGGAAACTGAACCAGGGTCCCCTGCAAGAACAGTAAATGCATTTAACTACTGAGCCATTTCTTCAGCCCCTCAGCACAATTTCTTTTCTTTTTTTAAAATAAATACTTTATTGAGAATTTCATACATGCATATAAGGTGTTTTGATGAAATCCATACCCACTCCCTCCCCTCCAACTCCTCCCATATCTCCCCATCACTTTTTTTTTCTGATAACTTCATGTACTTTCTTCTTCTTTGATTTATTTATTTTTATGGGGCTTTTGGCTACTCTAACATTCCCCCCTCTGAAGAGGTAACCCTAAGAATCTTTTAAGGATTAGATAAAAGATCCCAAATATTTTTGACATTTTTGGCTTTTGGAACAGCATATGTTGCTAAGAGGCCCAAGAACACTGTGAGTTTTAGCCAAGAAATGGGCTACTTTTCTTTGTGGTCTTTTTACCCTAACTGCATAGCCAATTCCTACCTCCTATTCTTATCACACCATCCTCTGAAGAGGCTACCCAAATTGCTAATAGAGAATTGGGACACAGACCGCCCTACCTTCTTACATGCCTCAGGGTGAGGCAGTTGGAGTACCCCTTCAGTGGGTCTATCTAAAAGACTCCCAAATTGCATAACTCTTTCTCTAGGAGAAAACAAAGTCCTTGAATCTTGAATAGGAGATGTGAAGGAGAAGTAAAGGCAAAAGTAATTAGCATTACAAGTTCTAGACAGGGAACTAGAAAAAAGTCAGAACAAGGCAATTTTCAAATGTTCATGAGAGTCCACTGGAATTTCTTGACAAGGGGTTCCAAAAGCATCCTTCTATTGGGATCCTCCTCATTTTTCTTTTGTCTTCCAAGGCTGGACTCTAGAGTGCTGGATTCAGGATTTGCTTTCAGGTATTTTGATAGCTGTTGGAGTGGTTAGAATCAGTGTCAGTTCCCTCTCAAAGGGAAACAGATTTAGGGGGAGAAAACAGATTTATCCACCATTTTAAAACAATACTGGTTGTCTCCCTTAGCTACAGGTGGGCACTACAGTATTGGAGACCAAGATTTGAAGTCTTCTATCTGAGCAGCACTTTCTGGTTAGGAACAAAATCATCAATGAGAAATAATTGTCTAAAAACTTTTTATGTAGACTTAAGTCTAATGTTTGGGAAGTGTAATCCCTTGAACTCTCAAAGAAATATACTGATGACTGTACTCTTTGGTTATACTATCCTTTTGGGTGTTTAAGACCATATAGTTGGCCCAAATAAACCAGTTTATTTTTACACTTAAGGTCATTTGAGGATCTGTTCCTCAGGGGTCACATGGGCTTGGGAGGAGCTCCTGGTCCTTTCTTTTACCAGTTCCATCTATGTGAAGATAAGTCAAAGTGCTGCTTGACCATGTCTGGCTTCACTTGGAAGCATGAATGAGATGTTTCCTCTGAGTTGACCCTCACTCTTTGTAGACTGGACACTGGTTCAAGTCAAGATGGGGATTTAAAAAAATATTTTATTATTTTTATTTTATGTGAATGCATCTATTGCCTGCATGTAGGTAAGTGCACCGTGTCGTGCAATGCCCGCAGAGGACAGAAGGGACTGTTGGATCCCCTGGAACTGGAGTTACGGACAGTTGTTAGTTGCTGAGTGGGTGCTGGGATTCAATCCCCAAGATGGGGATTTTTAAAACACAGCAAAACCTTTCAATAAATCCAATTCTTTCCTTTACCAGAGGCTGATTTGAAATCCTGTCTGTGAATCCTACTAGGATCACTATGAATTAATTGTCCATGAAAAATTAAACTATCCTGACATTTTGAGTTGACCAACCTTGCTTTGGCTTTTTGGAAGAAAATGGGGTACCCACAAAGTATGAAGCATCTGCTTTCCCCAGCTGTGGGGACTCTTGCCTCCCTCCTAGCTTGGTGTGTGGTTGAAGGTCATTCATGGTCGCTGTGTGCTGTCTGTTCAAAGAACAAAGTATGCATATCTCTTTTGGCCCACCCAGTGGAATGCATGTCCTATAAGTAAGACCATGCTCTAATGAAGGACTTATTTTCTGTATGGCTACAAGGTTAGGTAACTCATTACCCATTCAATGTCATGAGCATCAGCATCTCAATTCCCTATTGAGGCATTTGCTTTCTTTCTGTAACAGTATAAAGCCATTGATCTGCAAAATGAACACAGTCATTAAAGTGATCTTTAGAGTCTTTGCAGATTTAATTATTTGCTATTAGTATTTTGTTCAAACCCTTTTCAAACCAACCAAATTATGTATAAAAAGTATTTCAGCAATAAAGTGCTTTAGGTTAGGACTGGATAGATTTGAATGTTAAAAGTCTTAGGGCTATTGATAAAGAATTTTTTCTGAGTACCGAGAGTGCAATTTTTTAGAATAGTTTTCAACTGCAGTGACTCTTCTATGTAGTTGCATAGTTATTAAGAATAAGATTTTGTTTATAGTCTTTCTCATGATTACAGCTACCCTTTGCCAAGAATAATCTAATCAAAAATACCTACAAATAGCTGAAAATAATATTTTTGAAAAATACAAAGTGTTATCACCCTGCTGCTGTCTACAAACCCTTCAGTGAGCTCAATATATTTTAAGAAAAATTATTTTTAGTCCCTATAGAGAGAACCATTTTCATTTAAAAGGACTAAAAGAATGCTGGGCCAATTTCAGCTGTTCTAAAATACGCATTCGGGGCATTTTTATGTTCCTTTATGTTCTAAAGAAAATATTATATTGACACATGGTCAGCTGCCTTACTGTATTTATCTAGACCTTTAACCTCGAGCAGAAAATGAGTCTTAAGTTTTCATTTGATCACTGTAAAATGCTTGAACTTATGTCTTAATTCATTTTTAACATTTTTTTGGTGTGGAGCTATCATCTCTGTCATTCTTACCTAGAGGGAAAAATTAGGTGTTTCATATTAGAAAAATCTCCTATCTCAAAAGGAGATTTTGAATTCCAGAGGTCAGAAGACCTGTGAATGCAAGCCTATGATTTTGAGAACATGATTACTTCGGATCTCTCATGAAGGAGTGCACATTGGACTTAGAAGTTGGATCTAGATTTCTATTGTGCCTCTGTCTTGTATTCTTGGAAAAGCCTTTGACCTCTCTGGGCCTATTCTACATAAAATGGGGATAATTCACAGTTTGAATGGTTTATATGAGGCTTAAAGAAAGCATTCATGAGGAACATACTAGAAATACTGGTATGGAATTGGGAGCTCAAATCAGAATCATGGCACTAATCATCAGCGCTATGTACCTGCTAGCTCCTGTTCTAAGAATGTTGCATGTATCGATTTAGAATGACTCTGTTGTATGTATTATGTTAATATTCACACTTTACCCAAGAGAAAGCTGAGGCACAGAGTTTAGCTTACTTAGGTTATACTGCCAGTAAGTGGTAAAGCTGGTCTTTCTACCCAGTCTGTCTCCAAATCCTCTGTCTTAAGTTCCACACAGGGGGCAGTTGATAATTATGAGCTAGATAGTGTTCATCTGTAGGACAGAGTTCCTGCTCCACTCATCTACCTACTTTAGGTGGTGATGGGTTCAAAGCATATGTGTGAATGAATAAATTTGTGAAGATATTTCCATAATCTACTGTGATGGGCCACTCTGCCTTCTCAAAATCTAAGCTGCTCTGTTTAACTTCCTGGAGCCTCAACAAACCTCCCTCCACCTCTGAGAGCTATGCCAAAACTTGTATTGATATTTCTACTAAGCACTCTATAACATGGTCGAGCCCATAACCAGCCTGGCTGTAACTACTTTGCATTGACTCTGAAATATTTGCTTCATGGGGACCATTGAAAGCTATACTCCAAGAGCAAGGGTAAGGCTAGTTATTCTGGAAAGTACCAGATAGTTATTTTTTTTAGGTTTTGCAAGACATAAGGTCACTGGCTCTAATCCTCTGTGGCTGCGAAGCAGCACAGACAGTGAGAGTGGCTATATTCCAAGAAAACTTTCGTTACAAAGAGGCTGGCTGTCTGCCATATGCGCAAGAGCTGTCTTTTGCTGACCCTGCCTTACAGTGCTGGTTTTCAGACTTTGTAGTGCTGAAGAATCACGTTTTAAAAATAGACTTTCCTGCTCCTTCCCGTTAAATGATAATATTCATAAAAAGGCAAAATCATTACTTTTGAACATATAAAAATGAGCATATGTTAAAGGTTTCATTTTACTCCTTTGAGGACACTTGGCTGATGCTATAAAATAGTTCAAAGTGGTAAAAGTCAAAATACACAGGTTTATATTGAGTAAAAGAACTGAATTGCAAAGGGAGGCAAAACTGATTTTTTCCCCTTTGCAGTAGAAAAAAAGAGAAAATGTTTGTATCAGTCCGTGGTCTGTGACTTAACAAGGTTGCAGAAGGTAAGGAGGGTTAAGAATTTGGAAATGGGGTGGGGTGTGTTCTATGTAGACAATGGCCAGTTTTCTCTTGAAGTGGGTGTTTTAGACACTTCTGTGAGGCTGATGTCGTTCTCAAAAATCTTCATGCTTTTAACAGATTGAGACAGCAAGATTTGGTTAAGGAAGGTCCCGGGCCACACTTTGAGCAGCAGTGTACATGGTTCCCTGGTTTAGAGGTCCTTCCTTTTACCTCTCTGCCCTGCAAGCCTCTCCTCCAATGACAGAAATCAGCTCTTCATCATGTGAAGCTCATGCTTTCATTTGACCAAGAAATGACAAATGGTTCTCTTTTTTTTCTGAGGATTAGTGGAAATAGGGGACAATTGGGTATTGGGAAAAAAGCCCATTCTCAACTATCTGCTTGCTCATGTCAAAGAGAAGGGCCAAAGTGACAGGGGGACATATAAGTCATAGGGATCATGAAGTATCTTTTAGGTGGGATAAGGAAAAGATATTTGCAATGGAGGAAAAGCAAAACGTGAAAGTTCTTGGTTCTGTTATAGGAAGGAGAAGGAATGTGGGGAAACAGACCACCCCTGAGGACTGTTACACAGACTAGGCGAGGAGCAAGAAGGAATTGTGAGCAGTCTAGAGGACAGAGACTTCAATAAATGTTAGTGAAGCAAGAACTCATTATACATTTACTTTCTTGCAGATCCTTAACTGGCAGCTGTTCTTCCCCATCAAACGCAAGTCCTTCCTGGACACAAAATCTGGCTTGTGTATTTGCACAGGAGGAAGCCTAGAAAGCCCCCAACCTCGTTTTCCTTCATATACATTTTCTCTTAGTGTAAAAAGGCAAAGGGGTGGACAGGTGGATGATAGGCTGTCCTTAATACTGGGTGTTTGAAGATTATGGTTAAGTTAGGGTGAAAGAAGCAAAATTCACACATCTAATGTGCTTTCCAGTGGGAACAAGCGTTTGTATCTGAGACTAAGGTCAGAAGAGTTGAGAGGGTTCAGTTTCCCACCCATCTTTTGCTGAAGTAATCTGCCTTTCCCAGCTCCACCTCTTTCTTACAGAGCTACCTTGAAAATGGTGCCGTTTCATAGTAGCCCAGGAGCCTTTATGTGAATTCCCTCACTCAGTGAGCTTACTTTATAAGGCAGGCATTTTCCATCATATAATTTTCTAGAAGATTCCATACTAAGCTAGGAGCTCCAACAAACAATAGATACAGATCAGAACCATGTGGGATTGGAAGTGTAGTCTCTGTGGAGAGAGATTGTTGGGGAAGTATGCAGGGTGACGTTGACCGTGGGAAAAAGCAATTGTGTTATACTGAAATCTGAGGGATTGAGGGGGACTTTTCTTCCCGGCAGTGAAACTGAGCAGTGTGCTCACTGTGCTACTTTGTTCCTGTGTCTTTCTAAGGATTCCATTCTAGGTTTGTCTTTCCACAGACTGCCATGTGTGCTGGATAGCTTTAGTGTCAACTTGACACAGCTGGGTTGAGGGAGCCTCAGTTGGGGAATTGCCTCCATTGAACTGGCCTGTGGCCATGTCTGTGGGGTATTTTCTTGATTGTTGAGTGACATCGGAGGGCCCAGCCCACTGTGGCAGGCTGGGCCTGCATTGCATAAGAAAGCAGGCTGAGCAGGGGCCAGGGGAGCAAGCCAGTAAGCAGCATTTGTCCATGGCCTGTGCTCCAGCTCCTGCCTCCAGGTTCCTGCCCTGAGTACCTCCTTTGGGCTCCCTGATGAACTGTGACCTGGAAGATGTAAGATAAAATAAACCTTTTCCTCCCCAAGTTGGTAGTGGTCAGAGTGTTTTGTCACAGCAATGGAGAAACAAACTAGGACACCATGTTAGAATCTGCTGGTTTTCCTGGGAATGCCAAGCTACTGCTCATTTTGAAATCTCAGACATCCCAGAAGAGCAATTTTGTGCTAGTGTCAACATACTAAGCATGTCCCAGTGGTAGTCACTGCCGACCAATGGTATATTCTAAGCCTCCTAAAACAGCACAGCAATATTCTTTATGTGCTCATCTCATTCAGATTCTAAACTGTGTATGCAAGATAGGGTGGCTATCAGTAGTACCTAGCTATAGCATAGCCTCAACCTTCAGTCCCTCACTAAGCACTGCAAGAAAGGCCTTTGTCTTGTCTCTAAAATGATCCTTTGCTGCTTTTTAGAGTTAGGCCACATAAGCCTTAAGGGGGCTTAGAGCTACATTAAAGAGGAAAACCTATTTTCAGGCAGGACACATTTTATATACAGAACACTTAGTTTCTAATTTAGACAGAGAATCCAAGTAACTCTGTGACGACCATAGTATTGACATTCTGAATTTTTCCCATGAGTTGCTTGCACAGAGCAGTTAAATGAAATTGAATTTCTCTTTTAAGAAGTTTTAATTTAAAAAGTTTTAATTTTATTTTTAATTGACAAATAATTATATTTATGTGATACAATGTGATGTTTTGCTACGTGTGTATTGTGAAAAGATAAAATCAGGTCAGTTAGCATATCCATCATCTGAAGTATTTATTGTTTGTGATAAGAATATATGTAAAGCCTTCTCTTGGCTATTTTGAAATATTTAGCACATTTTGTTAACAATAGTCATTGTGGTCTGCAATACAACATTGGAAGATAGTACTTATCTAATGAAATTTGATTCCCATTGACCAATATGTCTGTCCTTATCCTGCCCACTCTTAGCCTCTAGTAACCACCATTTCTCTCTCTACTTTTATGAATTTGGCTTTTTTATTCTATATTTAAGTGAAAATATAAGGGTTTTTTCTCTATGCCTGGCTTAGTTCACTTAACATAATATTCTCTCTGCTTTTCAATGTCACAAATAAGGGAAATGTCTAGTTATAAGGCTGAATACTACTCCATTGTGTGTGTGTCTCATATTTTTGTAAAAAATCAACTTGTCCACTGATGGACATTAGCTATTTCCTGCATCTTGGCTATTATGAATAATGCTGCAATTAATGTGGGATATACACTGCATTTTTTTAAAAAATTTAATATTTTATTTATTATTTTTATTTTATGTATATGTGCGTATTGCACCCATTTTGTGCAGTGCCCACGGAGGACAGAAGAGACTGTCAGATCCCCTGGAACTGGAGTCGGACAGTTGTTAGCTTCCATGTGGGTGCTGGAATTCGAACCTGGTTCTTCTGCATGAACAGTCAGTGTTCTTAACCGCTGCGCTATCTCTCCAGCCCCTGTACACTGCAATTTTTAAATTTAATTTATAAATGAATTTTTAGAACTGTTGGTAGGCTTTCCTTTATTGTACAAATTGCCTTTCATTTGGAGGCCAGATAAGATAATAAACAAAAGTGTTTGTTTTAAAAACTTACATTGGGAACTAGAGATGGGGCACACACCTGTAACCCCAGCACTTGGGAGTCTGAACCAGGACAAATGGCATGAGTTTGAGGCCAGTCTGAGCACATACTGAGCTGCAGGCTGGCCTGGACTACACACAGTGTGAGACTTAAAAACAAGAGCAACAAGAAGAATAACAACAAAACTTTTTAATTTCAGTTCCCAACACAAAGAAAACAAATCACTAAATCAATTAAGCTACTCAAACTAGTAATGAAACTACTCATATGTTCCTAACTCTCTCTCTCTCTCTCTCTCTCTCTCTCTCTCTCTCTCTCTCATTTGTTAGGAGGCCAGAGACTGATGTCAGATAGCTTCCTCTATCACTCTCCATCTAATTTTTTGACAGAGTCTCCCACTGAACCTGGTGTTTTCAGTTTTGACTAGACTGGCTAGCCAGGTCCCACTGCCCCTCCCACCTGCCAGTGCTGGGATTACAGGAGTGCTTTACCACACCTGGCTTTTATATGAATGCTTGAGTTCCAAACTCAAGTCCAGCCCCCTAACATAAGACAATGTAAGTTCTCATCGATCTCTAAGGTAACAGTCTCCACTGTGTTAGAAAAATAAATACATGTGATGTCTTTGTTGTTATGCAGGCCTACTTGCAAATTCCAGAGGACATGGTGAAGGTAACTGCCAAGGGAGCTGGTGGGGGAGACTTTAATAAGGGTAGCCATAAATCATGGAGGAGAAGCAGTTGAGAACTGTGAGTGGGATAGACTGACTTCTGCCAAGGGCACAATTCAAGCATTTTGCCTTCCTTTCAATTGTAGCTCAGACCCACCAGTAATGAGCAAACTCTCTTTGTGGTCTCATATCCCCTGACCAACAGCAAGGGACAAATTATCTTCCTCCTGGGATCAGAGGGGTTATCTTTTCCAGTTGGAATTAGGAGCTAGGTTTTTCTTCTGAGTCCCAAACAAAGCATGAGAGTGCCATCATGAACTTCCAGTTTGTCTAGAGAAAAGTCGTGAAAAGAGTCAGATTCCCCCTTCTCCATCTCTGGCACTGGCCTGTCCTCTAATGATGTGGATATAGGGTGTGTAGTTTCTTCTTCTATTATCTGCTCTCAGCTTTCCAGGGAGCAGCTGCAGCTCTCAAACCAACAACCACTCAGTGCTTTAAAGAAACCCATTAGCAAGCAGAGGTTAGTTAGACATAGGGCAGCAGAGTTGACTGTATCTTGGCACCACATTAGGTAAGGACTAATGAGTGTGGCAAAATTTGTGGCTAACCTCTGCCCATTGGCATTGGGAAATTGCTGACTCATGAGGGCAGGGTATATGGTTTTCACTGCTGTTTCCAAAATTTAGCACAATGCTTAGCACATACAGAAGCTCAGTAAATATGTACTTGGTGTCTGCCAGAATTAGGAATGTTTTCCCTTCTGAACACATTAGGGCATCATATGGATCCTCTTGACAGGCATGATGTTAGCAGCAA
>NW_008338253.1:175915-177854 GCF_000622305.1 Nannospalax galili | reverse complement strand
ATATATATATATATTCACTTTTTGAAGCAAGTCTTGCCCATGATATAGAATTTTACTTTTTACTCTTAAGGACAGTGTGTCTCTTGTTTTCGTTTAACCATTCATTTGGCACAGTGGTTAAGAAGTCAGGTAGTTGTGCATGGTTGATCTGTTACTTTTTACCCTTCAGAAAGTATTCCTAGTAAGTCATATCTCAACCTCTGAATAAGATGCTGTCTTTGTAGGTATAGGAGGATAGTAATTGACCATAGCTATTTGTGATTTTAATGAAATATTTTAAATCAGCAATTTAAGAAAAACACCTCTAGGGAAAGGAGAAGGAATATAGTAATGTCTGTGGCTGCAAAGAATGGACTGACAAATGGGGGATTCTCATCAAAATACACTCGAACAGTCCCGTGAACACAGACTGGTAATGGAGTTGAAATTAAGGGGCTCTTCAGGATAAGGGGATCTGAATAGAAGGCAGATCTTCTTCACTATCCATATCTTCTTAACTTTTAAATTTTGTGTTGCAATTTCTTCTGATGGTTCAGAAATATATTAGTTAAAACAAAATGCAATGGCTTTCTGATTTAAAAAAAGGGAAATAGTTTCTGTGTCATTTTGCCTTTTAGAAGCATAGCAGGCAAACAGATGGTGGCTGTCCTGACCTCCCTGACACACGCACTTGGCTTTACTGGTGTTATTAGCTTCATCAGTGAGGCTGATTTTAGAAATAGTTGTAGATGGAGAATTTTATTCCAGCATATGCTGAAGAGATAAATAGCATCTTCATTTACCACTCACCATTGGGCCTTTTATAGCTAATAGACTGCAAGCCAAAGTAACTCATAAAACCAAAAAGAACTGATTTAATCTATTATATTACTTCTGGAATCCTAGAGTGATTCAGGAAATTTTCAGGTGGCCAGGTCTTGGCCATGCAAATTATTCACCTTAAAATTAGTGGTATATTTACACAGTGGAGTTCTATTCAGCAGTAAAGAAAGATGAAATAATGAAATTTGCAGGTAAATGGATGGATCTAGAAACTGTTAATACTAAGTGAAGTAACAGACTCAGAAAAACAAACGACGTATGTTCTCCCTCATGTGTGGCTCCTAGCACCAAATCCTTTTAAGTTCCAGGTCCTTTTTATAAGATGATACTATACAGCAGTCCCTTCTGCATGAAATAACTACCATCATCACGAATTTGGCTGAGCCTGATCGCTAAACATAGTCACAGTTGGGCTTGTTGACAGTTGTGCTCATTCATTAAAAGAGTGCCAAGCAGGATCACTGGACCCTCACCTGAGTATCCAGCCACTCTTCCCAGCCAACTAGTCCAGCCTTGGAAGACAAAAGAAAAATGAGGAGGATCCCAATATAGGGATGCTTTTGGAAGCTGTTGTCAAGAAACTCCAGTGGATTCTCATATGAACATTTGAAAATTGCCCTGTTCTGACTTTTTTCTAGTTCCCTGTCTAGAACTTGTAATGCTAATTACTCTTGCCTTTACTTCTCCTTCACATCACCTATTCATGATTCAAGGACTTTCTTTTCCCCTTAGAGACAAGAGTTATGCAATTTGGGAGTCTTGTAGGTAGACCCACTGAAGGGGTATTCCAGTTGCCTCACCCTGCATCCGTATTCAGCATGGAAGAAGCCAGAGCAGTCTGTGTCCCTATTCCCTACTGGCAATTTGGGTAACCCCTTCAGAGGATGGCGTGATAAGAATAGGAGGTAGGAATTGGCTAGGCAGTTAGGGTAAAAAGAACCCAAAGAAATGTAGCCAGTTTCTTAGCTAAAAGTCAAAATGTCCTTGGTCCTGTTAACAATATACTCTATTCCAAAGGCCAAAAATGTCAAAAGTATCTGGGGGTTCTTATCTAATCCTTAAAAGATTTTAGGGTTACCTCTTCAGAGAGGGGAATATTAGAGCACTAAAAGGCCCC
>NW_008338253.1:168966-175808 GCF_000622305.1 Nannospalax galili | reverse complement strand
TCTCTCTCTCTCTCTCTCTCTCACACACACACACACACACACACACAAATTCTTCTAACAGCTTGAAACTGTTGATACTTATAGACATTACTATTCTTTGGTTTGTCTGGGCTTGAGAACTCCGAGAAACTGAATTTCTTGGCTCTAAGTAAGTTTCTGTACTTTTGATTAAGATTCCAACTGGCATGTGCTGTCTTGATCATGATCTGGCTCCACATAGAAAAGTAGAAGGCTTTGGCCATGCTCCTTCAGCAGAGTGTAAAAAGTAGGACCATGTGAGGCAAAGAAACTGTCCTCCCTCTCATTGCCTGTCGTTAATTTTGGTTCCTCTAAATTGCTCAATTTAGATTCACTTATTTCCCCATTTCCCCCATGTTGGACATACCACTAGTATGATCTGAAAGACAGTGTGTAATCATTACTTGTGGCCAGGCATGGTGGCACACATCTATAATTGTAGCACCCAAGAGGCTAAGGCAGGAGGATCAAATGTTCAAGACTGGTCCAGGAAGCATGATAAGGCTCTCAAACAAAACAATAAATTGTACTTGTGTGCTTATTTATAGGTTTAAAATTTATCTATTTATTGAGGCTAAAAGACTGATTTTTTCCATCATTTATATAATTAGTCATATGGTGTGGGAGACAGAACCAAATATTTGAAGTCGGAAAACCCAAATTCTAATTCAGCCTTTCTACACTCTAGGTGGTTGGCCTTAAATCCAATTAAATTGTAGGTGATGGTGGATTTTATCTTTATAGTTGAAGTCTACCCTTCGTACCTCATATAGGAATTTGTTGAGACCCAAGGAGAGCTCTGTGAGGCAGCACTTTGTATATACTAAAATGTTGTCATTGGAAGTTTTGTTTACTTCTATTTATAAGCTTTACTGGCGGACCCCTTCCTTTTGCAAAGACTTTGTTTTAATTTCAGCAATGAGACAGGACACTGGTGCTGATTTTGTTACCTGGTAAGATCAAAGGTTGTATTTCCCCAAATAAGCAAGAAGATGTAACTTTAATACCTGAAGACTGTACATGTCACCACATATCCTGGAAGCTTCTCTTGATTTGCAGTCCAAAGCACACTGTTCTCTTCATCTCTTCTTATGTCATTTGTTGGTCTTTCTCAGCCTCCTTTTACTAGTCCTTCCCCTTTGCCCTATTTTCTAAATGTAGGGCAGGCCCCAGGTCTCAGCTCCTTGATGACCTCATCCAGTCTTATGATTTTAAATATCTCAATCTTTTTTTTTAAGCTTTTAAATTTTTATTAGAATTTTAAAGAGCAAGAAATCCTCAGGGCAGGCGAGCTGATAATCTTGGCAGCTCCCTTGAGGAGGTGACTGGTAGGAATAAAGCAAACCATAGAGCTTACCTGGGAGGGCAGACACGTGGCTGACTGGCAAGCACATGGCTGGGAGAAGGAAGCTTTAGAGAAAAAGTAAAGAAATGCAAAATGCTAGGGTCAGCCCAAAGCCTTAAAGAAATCATGTTTAGTAAGAAAAGCATAAAGAAAAAAGGGAGATTACGTTTACCTGAAGAATTCAGGGAAGCGGGCAACTCACAGACTACATGGCTGTATCTAGGAAGTTCTGCCTTAGTAGGCGGGATTCCAGGCAAGAAAAAGTTGCTATCTCATTAACACACTAGGTATTCCGCCCATCTACTTAGCATGACCCGCCTTCCTAGGGGTGGTCCTATGACCAGATGATTGACCAGTTAAACTTACATAAAGTGGAGGTGCTTGGAGTATTACATTCCCCACTGGCTCTGGGACATAAGTCAAATCTTTGACTTGTTTTGATTTTGAGGTTTCAAGGGCTTGAAAGAGTAAACCCACATTTCCTGAGAACTTATGGGTCTCTGTGTTACTCTAATATTTTCCCCCTCTGAAGAGGTAATCTTTAAAATTTAGGGATTAGACAAGAGCTCTTAAATACTTTTGATATTTCTGGACTTTGATACAGACCCCGCTGCTAAGAGGCCGAAGGACATTTTGACTTTTAGCCAAGAAAGAAACTGGCTGCTTTTCTTTGGAGCCTTTTTACCCTGACTACCTAGCCAATTTCTACCTCCTCTTTTTATTATACCATCCTCTGAAGAGGTTACCCCAAGTTTGCCAGTCGGGAATTGGGGTGCAGACCAATTTGGCTTCTTCCATGCTGAACAGGGATGCAGGGTGTGGCAATTGGGGTAGCCCCTTCAGTGGGTCTATCTAAAAGACTCCCAAATTGTATAACTCTTAACTGTAGGGAGAAAAGAAAGTCCTTGATCAGTGCCTGGGAGATGTGAAGGAGAAGCAGGCAAGAGTAGTTAACATTACATGTTCTAGACAGAGAACCAGAAATGGTTAGAGCAGGGAAATTTTTAAATGTCCAAAATTAAAGTCCATTAGAATTTCCTGAAGAGGGATTCCAAAAGCATTTATTGGGTTCTTCCTCATTTTCCTTTTAGCTGCCAAGGCTGGACTGGATTGTGATGAGCTCAGGATTTGTTTTCAGGCACTTTGATAGCTGTTGGAGTGCCTGGAATCAGTTTTCTTTTAAATGACTTCTAGACAGGGAGAGAAATTAAGTTTAGCCATCTTTTAGAACAATAGTGGGTTGTCTCCCTTAGCTGCAGGCAGGCACTACAGTATTGCAGACCAAGATTTGAAGTCTTACACCTGAGCAGCATTTTCTTGTTAAGAACAAAATGATCAGTGAGAAATAATTGTTTAAATAACATTTTACATGAACTTAAGTCTACTGTCTGGGAAATTCAATCTTTTAGACTCTTAAAAAAATATACTGATTACCTTAATTTTTGGTTATACTTTCCTTTTGGTGTTTAAGACCATGAAGTTGGCCCAAATTAATTTACTTTTACTTTTAAGGTCGGTTGAGGATCTGGTCCTCAGGGGTCACATGGGCTTGGGAGGAGCCCCTGGCTCCTTAGGCCTTCTTTTTTTCCAGTTCCATCTATTTGAGGATAAGGCAAACGTCCTGCACAATCAGGGCTGGCTTCACTTGGAAGTATTGAGGAAATGTTTCCTCTGTGTTTGTCCCTCCTCTTTGCAGACCGGACACTGGTTCAAGCCCATCTGGTGGGGTCTCCATGGCCTCCCTGAACAAGAGGACAGGTGACTCACCACAAATACAGGGCATTTCAAGAGATACCCTATAGTCCCCTGGACCTTAGTCGACATTGTAGGGCAAGGATCAGTAAGTCCCTCTGTTGAACACCCAATCTGGTACTCTTTAATTACCAATCTGGTACTCTTTAATTACCATGTGCTATATAGATAAAACTTGGACAAAACCAAAACATTCTCAGATAAAACTTGACACTTATTTTGTTCCTTAAACTAGATGACTGAGCTATGACCTTAGAAATTTTTTAATTATTTGTACATTATTTTTGTCTTTGATATATCATAACAAATCTACATAGACCATCATCACTTGTTTAAGATTTTTTATTTTTATTTTTTGTCTATTTTGGAAATATCCACCTATATCATCTCAATCTTGAAAATCCTCAGATTTTCTCTTGATAGCCAGACTCACAGCCTACAGCCTTCTCTAATTTGATATTTAAAAGTCAGTATGTCCCCAAACTCAACTGATGTTTTCTCCTCAAATCAAAACTAAACAAAAACCAGTTCTGCTGCAGCGGTACCCATCCTTAGACACCCACTTCTTTCTCTCCCACATTATGATCTAAGTACTTCTTCCCACCCCACTCTCATCCTCAATGCCTCTGGTGCAGTCCCAAAGATAAGGAGAGTGTTAGATCTGAAACTTAACTTGTTACCTACTGGGCATAGTTTAAGGATAAGGAAACAGACAGAAGGTCACTCACCAAAGCTCTATGGACTCTTATTCTCTTGGAAAATAACTTTCTGATGTTTTGTGTTTTTCTCTTTCCAAAACCATCCAGGATGGTCATTTAGAAAGATGGGATATCCCAGGTTGGTTCCAAGCAAGAGATATAACCAAGTGAGACACACACACACATATGTATGTATGTATGTATGTATGTATGTATGTAAGAGAGAGATCATAAAGTTTAATCAAGCCTATCTGCTGAAGAAATTAGAGCTGGAAAAATGGGGTGGTCAGAATGTGTGCTATAATTGACTGTTTTAGAGGTAGAGTATTTCCAGGTGCTGACAAATCTTATCTGTGGCCAGAGGAATGGCTGGCAGGTTTGGAGTGGAGGTGAAGATGATTGCCTTTGGGGGTACTTTGAAGCGAAATGCTCAAGGAAAGAACTGACCTGCACAGTAGGGCATGGGATGGAGAACAGACAACCAGTTGCCAGTACTTAGAGACACAAAAAGGGATTGGTACTTGATGGTAACAGAAAATGATAGATTGTGGTAGATGGGATGGCCAGATGGTCTGAGCATCAGGTAAGGAGGCTGGCTCTTTGGGAGTGAAAGGGCAGTGGTCTGGAAGCTGCACTAGAGCATGAAAGAGATGCTAACTGGCTCTGATAGGAATGAGTACGTTGATGGTAGGAGAAACGGCTGCAAAGTCTCAGTACTCTCAGAGGAGAACTGTGTTCTATAAATGGACGACAAGTGAAAAGCATTTTCAGAAGAGAGTTTATTCCTCAACAGGAGTATTGAGTTAGAATAGGAAGGCTTTGAAAGGAGGCTGCAGTATGTACCAGTTTTTTCTTGCCAGATTAATTCTATGTAACACCAAACCATAAAACCTCAGGGGCATTCAACAGTAAGTATTTATTGCATATTTATTGTGTCAATTTCTGGAGTTAAATGGGAGTCACTTAAGTGACTCTGGTGATTTTGGCTGGGCTCAATCATATGCCTGGGATTTAACTACCTGTCAACTGACCTATACTGGCTTGGGCTGGAGATGTTTGAATGTACTCTGTGTGTATCTCAACTACCTCCTGGGACCTGTGGACATGTTTGTACATGGTTTCATCAGAGTGAAGACGGGCATGGTTGAGAGCAAGTATAACTGCTCAGTTCCTTTCACATCTCGCTTAGGTTACATTTGCCAACATCACGTTGTTCCAAATTTTAGCCAAAATCAGACTATCTCATAAAGCTACATGGAAAAGGATATAGATATTAGATGGGATAAAGAATTTGGGCTACATGTGTCATGTGCTACATACTGAAGAAGTGGATAAGGAGAGAAATTGAAAACTGTAACTAGAAAAGTTTCCATCTAGGAATGAGCAAGGATGACTTGTCAATGAAGCACATGTAATGTTTGGCCAATCAAAGCATCAGTTTTAGTAGGCAACATGATGAATAGGGATAGACTATCCAAGCCCTCTCAGCAGAAGATTTGATCTACTTATTTTCTTCATCTTAGTTTTCACATATGTAAATGGGGATTTTGACATTGTTTCAGTTTGCTAGTTTAAAGTAGGTGATATTTTTGTAGATGATTCCAGGGAGATATTTATCCCCATCTACTAACTACCCCAGACATATAAGGAAGCACAGCCAAGATCACCAGAGCTGTATTATATAGTGGCATCAAACCACTACCAATACTACTTGTGACCCTAACTCAAATCTCATGAAAAAATTCTTACTGTTAGACTACCAAATCAAGTGGATTTTGTCCCTGGTACAAATTGCATAAATGGCTCTGTATTAGTCCATTTTATATTGCTGTAACAAAAATACCTTAGGCTGAGTATTTTTAAGCATAGATATTTATTTAGATCATAGTTTTTGGAGGGGAAAAGTTAAAAATGAGTAGGGCTCAATCTGCTTGACCTCTGGTGAAGACCTAATGACTCTGGGATACCATATGGTATGACAGCGGAAGTGGGACTAGGGACCAATGGGGAAGAACACATGAAAGAGGAAGCAGTAAATTGGGGGAAGAATGGATTCACTCTTTCATAACAGCTTACTCTCATGGGGACTGATCTTGTCATGTAAGAACTATATTAATTCCTTCTGAAGGTGGTATCTCTAGAACCTAATCACCTTCTCTTAGGCCACACCTCTTAAAGATCTACCTTTTAACATTTCTACATCAGGAACCAAGGTTCCAGCACATGAACTTTGGGGGACACAAACTATATTTCTCACATAAACTTTACAGAATAATTCTGATCCTAGACCAGTAATAATGCCTATCTCCTCTAGAGGGCGCTGCCTTCCACCCAGCCCCTGCTAAGTCCTCTACTGACCCATAGGTCTGTGCATCAATTTTCTTCATGGAACATTCTCTCAACTTGAATATGGGCAACAGGCATGCCTAACTCCCAGAATGCTTGTAATAGGCTCTTTCTGACATTCCATGGCTCAAGAACAACTTTGTTACTGACTGCACAGGCTTTTCAGACGCATGGCTCTTGGTGTATCATCACTTACTGAGTATGGCCCAGAAACAGGGGCTCTTGGCATTAGTGCCAAGTGTTCTTTCTATGCCTCCTCCCATTGCTCACCATGAGGCATGAAGACTGTGTTGGTAATTGGACTCTTAACTAGGCATATAAGTGACTCCTGGAGTCATCATGGCAACATCTACGAACAAGCACATGTTTGTGACTATGAAGCACTCTGCCAAATATTTTTTTTTTCATCTTGGATACATTATTGGTGGCCATTTTGGGTTTTTTGTCTTGTTTTCAGTCCTCTTTTGCTGAACAGAGAAAGAGACCTTTCCTATGTGTGGCATAGCTTGGTGAGTGATAGCCACCTGTGGAGGCTAGCCAATGAATGT
The DNA here is from genome assembly GCF_000622305.1 of Nannospalax galili. NCBI lineage: Eukaryota > Metazoa > Chordata > Mammalia > Rodentia > Spalacidae > Nannospalax > Nannospalax galili. The sequence goes on along the minus strand of NW_008338253.1, from coordinate 169,101 downwards.
CATGCATTTTACTTAACTACCTTAATGTAAATTTCTGCATGCGTGTTTGTACCATTGATTACTCTTTTGAATTTCATCTTAGGTCAGTATTTGACACGAATGTTAAAGCTGCTTGTTTTATATTCAGCTGTCACC
>NW_008338253.1:137385-168817 GCF_000622305.1 Nannospalax galili | reverse complement strand
CAACTTTCTAGGAGTTTTGTTGTTGTTGTTTAGTGTTTTTTTTTTAACAACTCTGATCCCTTGGCTATTTCTTGGTGGACTTTGTGAAAATTGAATTCCTTCAAACATTCATATTTATCAAATTATTGACTCGATTCTCTTTCAGTTTTACTGCTTATTCGGTTTCTTAGACTTGATGGCATTATGCATTAGAGTGTGTTTATGTTTCATAAAACTGACATATGGAGCATGACTAAAAATGGATGACCTTAATGAGAAATTATGACCATTTATTTTAGAAATAAACTCACAACTTAATATTGGCCTTGAGTTGATAATGTAGATTCCTACTGTGAGGTTTTAAATTTTAACCACAAGCCAACCTGTTTATAGATATTCTTGAATACAAATATATTACAGAAATTTGGCAAACAAATTCAGAAACTCAAAAATTATAACCAGACTGTTTTCTACTTTTATGTATAAGGAAATGTATCTGTCATTGAGAATTGGTACCTAGAATAGGATCTGTGAAAATCAGAGGAGAACTGTCACTCTAGTGTTGATGGAAATAGAACAACAGTCACTTCCTGAGACACTGAAGTGTTGCCCATGGCTTTTCCGGTTGGAAGTCTTATACTTCATGGCTAGAGTTAGTTAGTCCTCAGCTTCTCTGTCCCTCAGGCAGCATGCTGTTCTGAGCCTGGTGGCTCTAGTGTAGCCTTTTCTTCATAAATAATGTGTAATGTGTTGTAACCCATTTATGCCAGTCCTCTATTTCTGTATCACCTGCCTAGTTGCAGAGTTAGTAGAAATGAGGAGTTTTGTTGACAGAAGCACCAAGAGCACTTTGTTTACTTATAAGCAAAAGCAAGAACACCTGATCTAAGGAAGTTACTGCAAGGCAGGTCGCTTTGTATTTTGACAGCCATATGTTATTGTCAGTATATTTTAGGCCTTAGATAGTCTTTGGATATATGTTAAGTAGCATATGTATGTGTATAGTAAAAAAATCACAGTATGCATTTCAAATGTTTTTCCCTTTGATAGTTCTGACCATCTCTCTAGTTTCTGTTTTATTCAATAGAAACATGTAAACCTCACTTGTTAAATTTTCTAGTACCCACATTCAAAAGTTAAAACAGTTGAGATGACCCTTGACTAGACATATATTTTGTTCCTTGAGCTAGTTCTATGTATAATTTGTCAGTAGGTTGATCAAGAGGACAGGTGGCTCACCACAGTTACAGGACATTTTAAGATATACTCGAAGGTCGAGCAAGGAGCAAAAACTGTCTTTAAGTCCCTCTGACCAGATTAGTATAGGCCTCAAAGTATGGCTATTAAACATCCAGGAAGGTTAGTTCCACCAGTCTGGTACTTTTCATTACTGTGTGCTATGTAGATAAAGCGAAAACCAAAAGTTCTCAGATAATCCTTGACTATGAAATACACAGAAAAATCAATAAATAAAAAAATGAAAAAAAAACCCAGTCGAGATGAATTAGGTATTTTGTATTCTTAAATTCTCACATTTGCTGAAATCCAGTGCATATTTTAGACTTACAGTACATCTCAGTTTTCACTAGCCATACTTGACATGCTCAGTAGTCACTGTGACTAATAGTGTAATGGGTAGCACGATTCTGTGGCACTAAGTAGTTACATGTGCCCAGAGTGTTGGTCACATCTGTAATCTCAGCACTTGGAAGGCAGAGGGAGAAAGAACAAGGCCAGCCTGAGATACAGAGTGAGCTCCTGTGTTGAAAAAGAAAAAAAAACTGTATGTGGCACATTGTGGAGAATGTTCCACCACAGTTTTTGTGGAGTATTCTGAATTTATTTTTAACTTGAGTTTTTTTGTTGGTAGCAGCAGCATGTTGATTATATTTAGGGCAGTTCACCCAAAGGACTTAAATTGCATCCATAAATATCTTACTGTTTACTCAGTCACCTGTCAGCATCTTGTGGGTCTTTGACTAGTATTGAGAATCAGTGCTATTTATCAAAAATCTTTCTTAATTAATATTATATTATAGAAAATAATGGGTTTAATTATGACATAATCATATATGTACATGTCATTATACTCTTCTCATGTTCATTCCCCATTACCTGCTCTTGCCTTTCCCTCGCCCACTTGCCCCCTCCCTCTTTTCTTTGCTTTCATGTCGTGTGTGTGTGTGTATGTAATCTAAATTTCTTTATTTTTAACTTTTAAAAAAATTATTGAGAATTTTATACATACATATAAGGTGTTTTGATCAAATCCACACCTATTTCCTCCCCTCCAACTCCTCCCATATCTCCCCATCACTTTTTTCTGACAAGGTCATTTTCTTTCTTTCTTTCTTTCTTTCTTTCTTCTTTCTTTCTGTTTTTAAATGTAGCTTTCTGTTGCTCTAATATTCACACTTCTGAAGAGGTAATCCTAAAATTTTTTTAGTGATTGGATAAGAACTCTGAAATCCGTTTGACATTTTTGGCCTTTGGAACAGAGTATGTTGCTAAGAGGCCCAAGGACATTTTGACTTTTAGCCAAGAAACTGGCTAATTTTCTTTTGGGCTTTTTACCCTAACTCTCTAGCCAATTCCTACATTCTGTTCTTATCACACCATCCTCTGAAGAGGTTATCCAGCTTGAGGATAGGGAATCAGGATGCAGACCGCACTGGCTTTTTCTATGCTGAACAGGGATGCAATTGGGGTACTCCTTCAGTGGGTCTATCTAAAAGACTCCCAAATTGCATAACTCTTATCTGTAGGGAGAAAAGAAAGTCCTTGACTGGTAAATAGGAGATGTGAAGGAGAAGTAAAGGCAAGAGTAGTTATCATTGCAAGTTCTAGACATGGAACCAGAAAAATGTCAGAACAGGGCAAATATCAAATGTTCATATCAGAGTCCATTGGAATTTCTTGACGAGAGATTCCAAAAGCATCCCTCTATTGGTTTCTTCCTTGTTTTTCTTTTGTCTGCCAAGGCTGGACTCAAGAGTAGTGGATTCAGGATTTGTTTTCAGGCATTTTGATAGCTGTTGGAGTGGCTAGAATCAGTGTCAGTTCCATCTCACTTCTAGATAGGAGGAAGACTTCTAGATAGGAGGAAAAATCAAATTTATCCATATTTTAGGACAGGCGGGCACTACACTATTGGAGACCAAGATTTGAAGTCTTACATCTGAGCAGCACTTTCTCATTAGGAACAAAATCATCAATGAGAAGTAATTGTCTAAAAAACATTTTATATGAGAAAAAATGAGACATTTATCCTATTTTGAAAAAGTTTCTTAAGGCAATAATTTTAAGTCAGGCTGCTGTGAGGGACAGCATTCATGTAGATGCATGGACATGACGAAAGGCTTGCTATATCATTCAATCTTATGAAAAAAGAGAGGACCAAAATATAAAAGCACATTAAAGTTTGTTCAGCTTAGTGCCACTCTGCCCTAAGGCCCTCTAGCACCCTGTGGGATAGCTGCCATTGCATATGTATATAGGAGTATATAGGACTTCAGGCATTAGTGACTGCTTGTGGGTATCTACCCTGCCCCTCACTAGTTTCATTTGAGATCTGTTTCTTGCTTGCTTTTCTCCAATGGTAGAGTGGGTTTTAGAGCCTTATTTGTGAATTCTGGAGACCAGTTCCTTCCCATCCACTAGTTCTCTTACATTGGGCTCTTGAATTGGTAGTTGGACTTTTATGACCAGAATTTTTGACTTCCAACTTACAATCTTGTACTATGGAAAACTTAAGATTCTTTTTTTAAAAAAATATTTAATTAAAAAATTTTTAATTATGATTTTATGTGTATGAGTGTGTGTGTGTGTGTGTGTGTGTGTGTGTGTGTGTGTGTTCATGTGACTGCAGGTCCTCACAGAGGCTAGAGACAGCACTGGAGTCCCTGAAGCTGGAGTTAAAGGTGATTGTGAGCTGCCCAACATGGGTGTTGAGAACTGAACTTGGGTCTTTTGCAAGAACAATATATGTTGTGTTCTTAACTGCTGAGCCATCTCTCCAGCCCCACAAAGTTTAAGGTGGTTGTGGTTATGTTTGAAAATTGGGCATTTGCAACATTTATATTGTGGCTAAGGAAAAAAAAGAACAAATAGTAATAACTCTAATTTATGATTTAATTACCCTTTTTTTGGTCTTTTTGAGACAGGGTCTCCCTGTAGCCCCAGCTGACTAGGCTGGCCTCGAACTCACAAAGAGTAGTCTGCCTCTGCCTCCCGAGTGCTGGGATTAAATGTATGTGCCACCACACCCAGCTTAATTAAATTATTTTTATGTTAAGATATAGTCTAAAATATTCCAAACAGTTCCAGGAAATGATTGTATCCTTCCTGTAGGCTAAAAAGAAGTATTGTTATACATTGCAAAATTTATGATTTATTGCCAAATATGTAGCTGTTGAAAATATATGAAGTCTCTTTTCTATAGTTGTCTTTATATTAGATTTTTTAAAAACAGCAAGCTGTAGGCTTCCAATATAGGGACTACATAGGTTCCTAAGTGCAGTTACTAATCTAAAGGCTTTAGGTATTTAGTTTATATTTAAAATTTCCCATAGTAGGACTGAATTTATCTCCTTCTAGAGTAAATTTAATCCTATTTGACCTGAAAATGACTATGGCTATAACAACATGTTTCATGCTTGATATAATGTAATTTTTTAAGTGTAGACATACAGGTTGGTCCAAATATATGTAATGTGGCCCTTTTGTACCTTTCTACAGTTCTGATGTAATTATTATGGCATGTTTAGTTCATACATTTAGATAATATAGGGAACTAGCATGCCTTTTTACAACCTTTTTTTTATTTTCAATCTTCAATTTCTTTTTGTTGTTGTTTGTTGATTGCTTTTGGTTTTTTTGAGACAGGTTCTCTCATGTAGCCCAGGTTGGCTTCAAAGTCCCTACCTTCCTTATTTCTGGGTGGGATTACAGGTGTGCAACATCTGTCCCAGCTAGGGCTTTCCATTGTAAGATTCAAGTTAGATTTAGGTGACATCTTTTTGGGTCTGAGTTGCCTTGAGAAGACACCTACAATATAGCAAGAAAATGGCACAGAAATGTCCCATCTGTGGTGACAAGTGGGTATAGTTCCTATTTCCCTCTGTCCAGTATGAGAACATAAATAGGTCTCCTAGAATGGAGAGATCTCTAATACTAGCCTCCTTGCTTGCGTTGCCCATTTACATATTTCCTTGGGGAAAAGAGGTAGATTTTTTTTTCTTTAAATTAGATGGTAATTGATCATTTAGGTAGAATTTTTCATTATCTATAGCTATATTAGCCTTTAAAGCATGAGCTGCTTTTAAATTAGGTTTAAATTTTTCATTCCATCAAACTTTTGAAGTAAATGCTTTTCCATCTGAATCTTTTTTGTTTGCTTTTCAGCCCTCTACATCATTGTTTTGTCTTTTTTCCATTTATTGCAGCATTATTTTTTTAATTCATGTGCATTTTTATTGAATGCTGTGAATTTCATACAAAACATTTTAATCATCTCTGTACTCCCTCACCCATCCTTACTTCCCATACCCCCCACCAGATTTCATGCATTCTATCATATGTGTTAAGGCTTATCAAGTCAAGTTATTTTACCCAGACGTCCCTCAGTGCAAATTCATCCACTGGGGTCTAGTCAGCTATCTGGAGTCTCTGCCTTAAAGATCACCTCTCCCTCACCCAGCAGTAATTAGCTGCCAATATTTCTTTGACTAAGGTTGTGACCTGCTGCCCATTTTGCCAGTTCTATGGTAGGTTTTCATCTCATTGAGTTTGCATGGGTCTTGGACATGCTGACACCATTGCTGTAGGTTCATATGAGCAAAGTCCCAGGAGCCTGGAAGACTGTCTTTTTTATTAGCACATATTATTTGTACAAAATAATGAGTTTTGTTATAACATTTTCATGTATATGTATCATGTACAATGATCAGATTCATCTCCCCATTAGCCTCTCGTATCCCCTCCCCACTGTCCCTATTTTCTTCCTAAACAGTCCCCATGTTACTTCCATATGTCACATACGCACACATTTTAAATCTAGAGCACACACATGAGTGAAGCATGTGATATGTTCCTTCAGGGTTCTGCTGATGGCACTTACTATGATGATCAGCAGGTCCATGTAGAACAAAATGACCTAATTTCATTGTTCTTTGTGGCTGAATAAAAGTCCATGTGTCTATACCGCACTGTCTTCATCTAGTTATTTATCAATTTTATTTGAAATTGAAAGATTTAAAGTCACACTTTAGACATTGGCTATGCATCAGATTTGAATTCTGATATCCTGATGGGGGTGGTCTCAGTACATTTTGGCAGGAAGTTTGGAGAACAATGTAAAGGAGAACAGGGAGGATTGGTGTGGATGTTGTTTTGAATTGCCACATCCCTTTGGGAATTTCATTTTGCACCCTATTTGCAAGGACATCACTTCAAAAGCATTATTTTGCTCATTTTTGTTGTCATTGTTTTTCTCAGAATTTAAGTTTTAAAATAAAATCATTGCTATAGTCTCAAGACATCTTATCTACAATCCCAATATAAGAGATATGGATTGAAAAAAACAGCAATTGCTTCTTGACTGTATGTATAATCCATTATCCTAAAACGTTATGAATACTTCTCTAACCCCCTTGGCTTTCAAGGTGTGACACTACTCTAACAAGACATTGTTTTCAAAAGGTGTAAAACTTTCAAATATATTTTTCTCTACTTTACAACTTTTATTTATCATTTATAATTTTTTATTGCTAGAGCTTATGCTGTGTTAAAGTATAAAGAAGACACATCACTTAGAGGACATCCTCTAAGGAATTGTTTCTAAAATCAGAGTTGCCTTAATTTGTATAAACTACTCACCTTCTAATTGTGCTAATGCCATTAAAGTTTCAAGAGCACTGCAGTCTCCAGCTATTCCAGACATTTGACTGGCATTTGTTCCTGTAGCAATGATGGCATTAATTAGTAAAATGCCCCTACACAGGATTACAGGATTCTCAATTGATGCATTGTTTGTTCAGTTTACCTAAAATTCTTCCTTTTCCAAACAAGTGCTCCACATTTGTGTCTAGTAGTATTTTCTTTAAAAAAAGAAAAAATGTTTCCAATAAATGTTGTGTTAAGATTTGAGCTGAAGCAAAGAGAATTGTGTTAACGAGAAGACACAGAGTTCATTGCAACTACTCATTCTGTTGAACTACTCTGCCTTCAAGAATTTACTTTTACCTGCCTGTTGACAGCCAGAAAGGAAGATTTGAACTGGTTGGCCTTATGACATTTAATTAATGTTGTAAAAAGTTGAAGCAGTCCAGTTCAGTTTCAAGATTTAATGCCATCGTATTCATTTGCTTTATCATTGCTATAAATACAACATCAGGAAAGTGTCTCTACTAATTATTACACATTCGATTGTCTACAAAATAGCTGTTCGCAGTGAGGGAACCATATAAGGCTTAAATATTCATTGTTTCCATCTATTAGAAAATATTTTTTATATTTGGTTCTAGTACTCAAAAATAAAACCGAGGGGTTAGAGAGATGGCTCAGCAGGTGAGATCAATGGCTGCTCTTGCTGAGGAAATAGGTTCAATTCCCAAGACCCACATGGATGCTGACAACCATCCGTATTTCCAGTTCTAGGGGAATCCGATGCCCTGTTCTGGCCTAGACAGGCATTGCATGTATGGGTGCACTTAACAAATATGAAGGCAAAACCCTTATAAAACTAAAGTAAATAAATAACTAAAATTTAAAAAATTATAACCAACATCAGTAACTGACAAAGAGGAAGAAAAATGATCGGTATGACAGTAAAAATAAGGAGGACATGTTTCCATAGAGTGATAGAAGACTGGAGGCTATATAAGCCACTCATTACACGCAGAAGTCACTTTTATCATTTCCTAGCATCTAACCTCCAGAGACTAGGGACATACCATCCCACTTAGGGATGTGTGGGCAGTGTGACACAGATTTATTGACGGGGACCTTTTCTTAAATGTGTCTTAAGATGGCTTTCCTTTTGGTCTTGCATTTGCATAGAAGAAGGCATCATGTATCTTCTTGCATTTATGTAATAACTCTTCATAGTATTTTAAAGTTGGAGATAAGTTACTTTAAAATATTTATGAGGGAAAAGATATGCATTATTTTTAGGGTCCTACTAATTGTAGTATTCATGTAGTAACTGAATCCAAACTTTGATTAAGGCCTTAGAAAGTTAAGTAATGCCTGAGTCTGGCCTTAAACTTGTCCAAGAATACAAGCTCTACACACAAATGATAATTACAAAGGACCACAAAACCAACACTGTTGGTTGTATTACATTTAATTTTTAAATACACTTCTAATTTTTTAGCAATATCCTTGTTATTTCAAAACTTTGTGTTAATTACTTTATAGTGTTGCCTGAGGTAGCGATATAGCTACTTCTTCAAGTAAATTTAATATTTTCTTGAGAATTTCATATCATGTATTTTGATCACATTCACCCCAAACTCCTCCCCTTACTCTTCCAAGATCCATCCATCCCTACTTACCTACCTACCTACCCTCTCCAACTTTGGGTCCCTTTTTCATTATTATTTAATAACACATTGACTCCAGTTTGTGATAACCACATACTTCTGGTTATGGACCCATCTACTGGAGCATGACTGACCCAACAGGAGTCACACCTTTAAAGAAAACTGACTCTCCCTCCCCTCCATCAGCTCTCCATAGCTCCTCCTTTATGGCTTGGGGCTCATGCACCAACTTACATTCCATGTTAGAATGTTGACTGCCTTGAACTTGTACAGGCAAACATACATAAACTCACATAAACATGTAAGTTTATGACTATAATGGCCCTAGTATGTGTAGAAGACACTGTTTTCCTCTGTCCTTTTGGACATCTGACTTTTATAGTCTCTTTGCCTCCTCTTTGACATTTTTTTTCATTGTTATAGAATTTAAAACTTTTGATACTTTATCCATGTCAATAAGAAACTTTTATTGGATTATATAGCTATTGACTGTCCTTATTTATGAGTTGGTGTTATTTGATTTCTGAAATTGCATTTTCCTGTTAAATTTCCAAGTGTCTTGGATAAAGTATAACATAAAAAGAATATTTTGTTTGCTTCTATTTTATTATTTTTTCTTTCTTTTTTTTTTTTTAATAGGAATTCCCTTTAGCCCCTGCTGGCCTGGATCTTACTATGTGGACCACACTGGCCACAACCACACAGATCTCTACCTACCTCTGCCTCCCTAGTGCTGGAATTAAAGTTGTGTGTCACCACATACGGCAGCATATTTTAATAATTGTAGATTAATTGATTTTTAAATGCCTATTTTATGGCTGATCTGCTAATTTAATTTTTATTATCTTAGTGAATATTTTATTACAGTTATTAACAAATTAATTGTAATGATTAATAGTTTTCACCATGACAGTCCCATACATGTATACATTGTACTTTGATAATATACATCTTCCCTTCTTTAAAATTTTGTTTACTCACCTCAACCTTCACAGTTTAACATATTTGAAATGATTGCTACATGGCTATGTCAGGACAAGTTCATTCATATCCATAAAAGTTTGTAGTAAGTTAGCATCGCTACCCTATTTTATGGTGGTTGATATTAAGTATACAAATCAAAGTCTTTAGAATGAGGTAGTCTCACTTTTCACTTGAATTGGTTTGTCTATTAAATACATATAAAGATATTCTTAATGCAAATAAGTAAGTGACAGAAAGATTCTTTGCATTGGAAAGCTGACAGCAAAGGCTACTAGAGTGGCCGAAGTTTTGCAGGAGGAAAAGAATCACATATTAGATATTTGATAAACACCCCAGGAATCTAAAAGCTCCCATAAGCCTTTAGAAAATCGATGCCATGTTACACCCCTCTCTTATTCCACAACTCATGTGTATCTGTGAAAAATGCTAGATTTTGTAAACGATTTCATTGTGTACATCTGTCTTACAGGTGATTTGAAATGTAACTGGTGTTCCCAGCTTCTGGGACTTGACACTTTCCTTGATCCTCTGTTGGGGCTGTCTTTTACCTGGTCTGTGACTCCCTGGGATCATCTCCATCCAGTTATTTTGGATAGGGCCCTGGCTCTATTCCATCTCTGCCTGAGACGGGCTGACCTTTAGAAGTGGGCAGGACACAGGCACCATGGTAGTAACATTACCAGCTCTCCCACTTACTTAGGGGATTAATTCTTATATCTGTATTTTCTTTTCCAACCTGTGAGGAGCCTCACATTGACACAGCTCACTGCTGCATCCACGACTTTCTCTTAAAACTTTATTCTAACCTCTTAGGAACATGAGAAACTGGAGATTCTGAGGTGTAAGAACTACCACTTGAACCTCAACCAACTGATAATTCTAAACTGCTGCTAGAGTACAGTCACTAATAAGAAGCCATGGTCAAGAGAGAACCAGGAAGTGAGCCCTTCGCAAAGTGCAAAATGAGAACATTTATCTAGGGCAAAAGCTACAAGAGAAGCAGGATGTGGCTGGCACCATGGTGCACTTCCAAGCAGTGAACTTGAGTGTATGCTGCCTGGGCTGTGCACATTCCCCTGCGGGGGATTCAGATTATCCTTCCCATCCTTGTTTAGTAGCAAGCTTTCAGAGTTGTGCATCGGTGAGGCACTTCTATGCCTTACAACTTCTCTCAACAAAAATAAATTGTATCCTTACCTGGAATTGTGATGATTGGAAGAGAAAAGAACTAATCAGTCCACTCTAAAATCAGCTTTAAATTAATTTTAAAGGAAATACACACCAAGATCTACTTTGAATTTTCTACCTTAGCTTGGGTGCAAGGGTTTTCTAGAAAAGGCCAAGATGCCTTCAAAGAAAGAAAGGTGTTATGAAATGTCACTTCTGTTTAAGTGTTGGCAAGACTTTGGGGCACAGAGGTGGTATCATAAAGGGACATTGTATAATATTTCCATTCCCAGAGGAAGATGATGAATTTGTTGAGTTCCATTTCTTAAGAATTAGATACCATTTTCCATCTCTATTGATGAATATTAATGATTTTTTTTCAAAATTATCCTTATCAGAAATAAGCAAATGCTGTTAATTCAATTCTGCAAGAATCTAAAATAATGATGATAACACTCACTGTCTTTGGAATGTGTTACTATATGCCTCATACCACCTGGACGTTCAGCATGGAGTCAAAGCCTCATCTGGTTCTTAGTCCAGCCTTGTGAAAAGGGCAGAAATGCATCTTCATTTAATAGTTGAGGACCCTGAGGCAGAGAGTAAGTCACAGTCCACTGAAGGGTGAGAGTCTACTATAGCTCTGTCTGTACAGCTGTTACAGCAGCTGTGCGGGCTCCTTCAGGTAAGCTGGACTGTGGGTCAACAGGAACACTGAAATTTGGAGCACAGAAGCATGATGTATGCTTCACTTTATAGAGACCACCCCATGAAGCTTGTTGCAAGCTTCTCATTTCGGGCAAAGGATTTAGTTATTCATTTTTTAGGCAAAACTTTTGAAATTCCATAATAACAGCACCAAAACATTTTTATGAGTTCACTAATTAGAATCTTTTCTTTTTCTTTCTTTCCTTCTTTCTTTCTTTCTTTCTTTCTTTCTTTCTTTCTTTCTTTCTTTCTTTCTTTCTCTTTCCTTTTCTTTCATTTTGTTTTTTACCAAATTTAAATGGGTCATAGACCCAGAGTCAGTGTAAGGATTAGGCAGGAATTTTTCCCCCGTAGCTTCTCTAATAAGACTATAGTCATATTGCAAAAAATTACAGGGCAGCTAGCTGCGATATTACAAATCCTGTGGCTTTAAGAAATAATCCTCTCATAATCCTGGCTCATTGTTACATCCTGACTTTCTGGGCAGTGTTTCCTTACCCTGCCACACTGGAAGTTCCTGTGTCCTGGTAGAATTTCAGCTTACTGCTGCATTTTGCTATCTTGAAAACTGGCTTTTGGGTAGTCTCATGGGGCAATCACCTTCCTGTAAAATTCCAAAACCGTTGTTTCAATTTTGCATGACCTGTGTATTCCTGTGAATACAGTTGCTCAGATATCACTTTAAATCTTGGGGTCTCTGGGAACATTTACTTCCTCTAAGATTCCTTTCCTTGTTTGTGTCCGGTTTGTGTGTTCAAGGCTGGTCTATTCTGAGAGGTGTATAATTTTATGTCCTTGGTCCTAGACTTAGAAATGCCATGACAGATGTTGCTTCAGTTCCATACCAGATCCCCTGGGTGGCCTAAATCCACAGGGATTTTCATCCTTCGCATGCTGCTTAGTTATTATTGAGGATGCTGAGTCAGTTTTTCCTTCCTGCTGTCTCTTGAAACACAGCCATCTTTCCCCACAGGAGAGAAAGCCCCTGCTGATAGGAAATCTTTCTGTGTGTACATGCACACAGCAGTTTGCCAGCATGGGTGGCTGCCAACAGTTTTCTCCCAGTTGCAAGGAGTTTATTTTCCCTGGATAGCAGTGCTATGCCACCCAGGTGGTCTGCAGCACAGTAGGCGCCCATTGATAGAAGCTCCTTTGTGGAGAAATGCCTGTAACGTCCTTGGGGTTCCCACAGACATTTGTGACAATTGAGTGATGAAAAAAGATTTTCACATTGCAATGATCTTTGGATTATTTTGTGGGAAAGGATATATTAATATTAAGATATGCTGTAGGCCTCTCAAGAGGTGATGCATTGCCCCAGACACAAGAGGGTTGGCTGGTTCGTGAAGACTTAGAGCCACCAGAGAGGTCCCAGTAGCCAGCTCCCTATGAGTGGTGTGTTGAATAGTAAGGATTTGCCACTATGCGTTCCTATTGTGAAGGCATTCCTTGGCAGTCTGTAAAGGGGAAAGGAAGAGCAATCCTAAACTCCCTATATCTTTCTCCTCACTAACTTTCCAATTTTGAGAAAATGCTGCAGTTTTTAATCTTTTCCTCCATTGTTTTCTTTTTATTTTATTTTTTTTTTAATTTTTGAGATAGGATCTTCCCCAAGTAGCCCAGGCCAGACTAGAACTCCTTATGTAACCCTGGCTGGCTGGGAACTCAGGATCCTCCTGCTTTAGCCTCCAGAGAGCTCCAATTACAAGTGTATATAAATACTCCCGACTCTGCTTATATACTTTCAAATTGGACTTGTGTTAATTTACCTTCTTTACCTCTGAAATCACAGGTCAGGCTCCCTATGGTACAGCCTGAGCACTAACTATAAGAAGGTTTATCTGAATGTGGACTACTAAGATTGATTTAGTGGGCCATAACCAGCAATTAAAATATATAAAGTAGAAAATATCAGAATGCATGTTCGTAGTGAGGACAGGTATGGGTTTGAAAAGTCCTTGTTTAAATTGTGCATGTATGTATATTAAAGGATTTGGTATAAGTCCTTTTTTTAAATTTTTTGAGTAAAGGACTCATACTCTAGCCCAGGCTTGCCTGGAGCTTGTTAGTAGTCTAGGCTGATCATGAACTCACAGTGATCTTCCTGCCTCAGCCTCCTCAATGTTGGATCACAGGCATGTGCCACCATACCCAGCTAAACTTTATTTCTTATTGGAATCACAACCAAATCCGAAAGCCCTGAGTTGGAGGGCCCAGGCCTCTGCCTTAGTTTCAAAATGACTCCTTCCCCTGCCACTTGCATTTGCATTTCTTGCTCTGCAAAGCCTCAGCTATGGGGAAGCTTCTTTATTATCTGGTTAGAGCACTGTTAAATAATCAAAGGCAGATGAAATTATAACCACACTGTACCTTATAAGGAAAGAATGTACACATGGACTTAACAGTGTTTTATGAGTTAAGGCAAATTGCTTTTCTATTAATTCTTGGCCACTAAGAAAACTTAGTGAACCCCAGCATGCCGTGCTGTAAGCATTTTTTTGACATTTGCAGCTTCTCCCTAGAATCAAGAGACCTTTAAAGCAGAGGCCTTATTGGGGAAAGATTTTGGTGTTCATTTTTTCATGATTTAATGCATAGGAGCTCTCCAGAACCTTCCTATCAGTAAAACACCCTTTTCCTTGAACCAGTCACATGGATTAGAGAATTATTCTAGCAATCTCTATTTTTCTTTCTCTCTCTTCCTTTCCCTCCCTCTTGCCCCTGCACCTGCTATGTATGTACCATATGTGGGTATACTCGCCTATGTGGGTGCCTGTGGAGGCCAGAAGTTGACATTCGAATGCCTTCCTCAGTCCCTTCTCTGCCTTAATTATTTTGACACAGAGTCTCTCACTGAATGTAAAGCTCACCGTTTTGGCGAGACTGGTTGGCCAGTGAGTTCCCAGGATCTGCCTGTCTCTATCTCCCAGCACTAAGATTATAGGTGTACTCTGCTGTGTCCAACTTTTATGTAGGTGCTGAAGATCTGAATTCAGGTCCTCATGAAAGACAGGTTATTTGCAATACCCACATTAGTTAAGGGAGGCTTTGTCTAAGGTTACATATGAATGATTCATGGGAGATGGGGAGGGGTCTGTGTCTGGTCAGTGCTTAGTTTTTCTGCTAGGGTATTTGTATGTAAATTCTTCACCTTGGAACCTGATACACAATTTCCAGTGAGAGACTTCAAATGTATCTGTGACTTGGCTGATGCTCTGAATACAGTCCCATAAGAATTTCTTCCCTCTGCAATTCTGAAGAAAAGATCTGTACTTTTGTAAATCAGTTTTTCCTTTCCAGTGTTTGAGCTTGAGGAACAAAGAAAACTGTGTGACATGAGCAGTGCCAGTTCCCTTGTGAGGATGTGTATTCCATTCTTAACTTGCAGAACCCAAGTGCTCTCTTATCTTTACCTTCAAAGTGATGTTACCAGAGTTAAGAATGAGAAAAGGAGTCCAAAAGCCCTCCTTGAAAGAAGCAGCTGCCCTTTGAGCCTCTCCATTCAAGATGGGGGCTCTGGGTGTAATGCTTTTCAGTGCTGTACCAGAAAAGGAAGAAACCACCACGCCTGTCCCTTCCGTCCTTCCCTCCCGTTTGTTTTTCTCTTTTACTTCACCTTCTGGTCCTTTCTTTACATTCCTTTCACAAAGCTCTCCAAGCTTCTATAAGTAGTGAGTTGTGAATTTGGTTTGGTGGTAAAATTCGCGGTGCCTTTCAACTTGTTCCTCCCAAAAGCAAGTATCCTCTTCATCTTATAGATTGAAGGTTGAATCAGCAATGTTACCCAGGATCACAGCAAGCAAATGGTCAAGGCAGGATGGTGAAAAAGGAGACAGTGAATCGAGGAGGCTATTAACAGAGAAAGAAAAAATGCCTTTCCCTGAAATCTCTCCCTCTGCACTTGGAAAGCTCTCTCGTAACTGGATCTCAGGATTTGCAAACTCTTTCTCCACTGCTCAGCCTCATGCTGCCTATGGAGTGTGCTGTTTTTAGAGTGTGCTGGGGTGTATGTTTGTTTTGCAAGACCAGGTCTACAGTTTATCTGCAACTCTTTGCAGGGATTCCCTGCAACACACCTTGAGTTTACAAGTACATTATATTAGGCAGTGGTGGCTAGTATATCTCGAGACTAAACTTAAGATTCCTGGAAACTGTGATTAATTGGGAAAGTCAGAAAATATATAGAATGAAGAGAAGTAGACAGTACTATCTTGGGGGAAAGCCCCAGTTTTCCAGTGGATATTTGTAAAACAATTGACTTCTTGCTGTGTTAAGTACCATGGTAGGAAGGAATGGGAGATTATTTCTACCTTCCAGGAATTGAATATCTACTTGGAGAACTACAATGTGAAAACAGAACTAAGGAACAATATGTGGCTATGAGTCTAAGGAGTGATTTCTGTAGTGCTCAAAGAAACTGATTTCAATGTGGCATTGAGAGGATGAAAGATTCAGTAAGATGCAACCCTGTTATGAGGAAGCGTCCATGTACTGTAGAAGTAAACATATAAATAGTTAAAATTTAAAAAAAAAACAGTGCAATACTGTCACAGACGCTGCTGGAGGGTGGTAGTTAAAAGTGCAGACCAGAATAATGCTTGATGAGTTCAAACCCCAAGCAGCAAAATATTTACGAATCATGTGATTCCTGGGCAGCTTCTTTGACCACTCTGTACCTGTATTTCCTTTTATTTAAAGAGGAGGATAAGATTGCACCCATGTCAAAAGAGTAGGATTGTTGGGGACTGGAGAGATGACTCAGCAGTTAAGAGCCCTGGTTGCTCTTGCAGAAGACCTCGACTCAGTTCCCAGCACCCACATGGTGGCTAACAACAGTTCATAACTGCAGTTCCAAGGGATCCGATGCCCTCTTCTGACTTCCCCAGGCACTGCATGACACCAGTGCACTTACATACATGCAGACAATACTCTCATACATATTAAAAAATAATAAATAAAATATTAAAAGAGTAGGGTTGTTGAAGAGCTTGAACAACCTGATATATACACACTTAGAACACTTAGAAAAAACTTAGAAGTGTTCTTGGCCATGACATTGTTGTGCACATAGTGGTGATTGGGATGGTGGATAAGAGTTCAGAAAAGGGAGAGAGCCTCTGCTGAAAATGTATAGGGTGGAAACAGGGAAAGGTGCACAATGGATTCTTGTTTTTGCTTTTTTGTTTTTTATGTCTAGGCAGACAATGAGAGGACAGAGATATTAACATGTGGTGATAGAAAGGAAGCTGCAGCTGGATGGTTATTGTAATATCAGGTTTAACAGTAGAACATTTAAATCTAGGGAGAAAATATGACCCAATTTAGGCTTTAAAGGATCAGTAGAATAGTTATTATTTCAGAATAGGGAGACTATATTAGCAAAGATATGGTCCAATAATTATGAGTAGGTATCAGTACAACAAAACACGGTCATTTGGGGAATATGTTTCTGCAAAGTCTTTGATTGCTAAGACTCCACATAATATATTTAATGCTACAATATGAAATTGAAATTAGGATTATAATAAACTAGAATGTGCCCTATTCTGCTAAGGAAAGCAAAATTGCTTCAAAGGAAGCTAGATATGAGAGGAAAGGGATCATTTACAAGCATACTAAGCCTTATTTAGGATACTTAAAGAAAATTGGGAATTTATACCTATTTTCCTTTAGTGACAATAAATGAGAGAAAATGCAAAGGTGGGACAGGAAGGATGGCAACTTTGTGCATGTGTGTGTGTGTGTGTGTGTGTGTGTGTGTGTGTGTGTGGTGCTGAATATGGAACCCAAAGCTTCATGTATGCCATGCAAATGCTCTATGACTGAGTGGCATCCTCAGCCTAAGGATGGTGTCTTTGCTATGAAAGACCTCCAGGTAACTCTCATAGGAACCTATCAGTGCTCTGTGTTTCTCTCATTCTGATGTTGTGCATATTGCTCTCAAGGTAGAACAGATGTTTCCAGTGGGTATGACAAAAATAGCAGAGCCCAACTCCTAGCCCCAAAGCCACATGCTTTGTAGACTGTGCTGATCTCTGTAAACTATGCATGGGAGAGAGGATTGGGTTTGGTTCAATAGGGTGATGTACAGGCTAAAATTATTCTGAGTCGCCTGTTGTAGGGGAACATTTTACTGAGAAATACTGATGCTTCTGACCTTGACTTTAAGAAGCAGCAGCACTATTGTTCTGATGGTGTTTTCTGATACTAAATCTTTTATCTCAACATTGTATGGCCGACTGGATCATGATTTGAAATGGGAGAAGGCACACTAGTCTGAAAATAAATCTGCAAGCAGCACACTTTAGTTTGTTTTTTCAACTATTTACTATATCCCCTTTGATTATCTTTTTCATTCCCTTGATACATTTTAATTTCAGAATAAATGAAGTATTATCACTATAAACAGTCCTGATAAATCTGCCCAGGCTACTCAGAGGCTAATAAAATTTGTCTAGAAACTGTTAAAAGCAACACTTTGATGGAATCTCTATGAATTCATGCATGGTTGGAGGTCTAGTTCTGACTCTGTCTCTAATTCATTGTGTCATCTTGGGCAAATAATTTTCTTCTTTGGGCTTCAGTTTTCTCATATGTAAAATTGTGAATATTAGACAGGATGTGTTGACAAAGATGGTGACTGATATCAATTGGAAGCTTCTGAGACATGAGGTATTTCAAGTGTTTGACATGCATCAATTCATTTAATCCTCCATTGACACTATCATATAGTAGACTGAATATATATATGGTCAACCTGCAGATGAAGGAGCTGAGAAGCTCCATTCCTTTCCTAAGAGCTCATTTTTAAAGCAGGTACTATCACCAATTAAAAATTAATGTAATCAAGCCTTCTCTGGAGAAGTGAGCCTGAAATGGCTGTGCAGAAAATGAGAACCTCTGTATCCTCTAGTTGTAAAACAGGAAATTTATTTTTCCTAAAATCTAAAGTAGACCCCTGGCTTTATAACTGTCTAGATACATAACTGAATGAAGACTGTCCCAAGAATCAAATCAGAGCATAAAAGACTTCTGGGTAGTACAGATTCTCAGTAGTAAGCATAGTTGTGAAAATATTTGGAAGTGCTCAATAATGTCAGTATGATCAATAATAAAATAGTAAATCCACAGCCTTCATTCAAAGTTTCCTGTTTACTAGACCTGGATGTCTGCTGAGTCTGTTAGCCATACTAATTAAACCATTCAGCAATCATATGAGATGCTAAACTGGAGCTAGTTTTCACATGAGAAATCTGAAAAAATAGTATGAGGAGGGGTTGTTTGTTTTTGGTATCTGCCTAATTTATATTTAAGTTGGTATGCTTCTTGTCAATTCCTACTAATGAGTTACTGATCTGGAATATTCCAGACTTCTATTAGTCAGACAAACTTAAAATTATAATTTTCACTAGTCATAGTTGGTGTGCTTTCTAACAAAGCCTGTAAAAATAATGAAACTTTGGGAAAAGCCATCAGGCATAAAATATAGAAGCAATACCAGAGAGCTGTTGCTACAAAATCTTTAGTCTTACGTGTTCACCCAAGGAAGAAAAGGCTGTGTGATTTTGTGGCAGGTAGGATATGATGATGGCTTTGGTTAGGAAATTTTGTGTGGAAGTTTGGCTCATATGCATAATGTGTGTAGCTGTGAAGTTTTATAATGATGGTGTTCTTTTTATTCTTTCCTAAGGTAGCAGTGGAATCGGGAATATTAGGAGGGAGGAGAGATGAATACTCATAAAAACAGGAGCTATCAGAAAGCACAGGAGGGACATGGAGATTGTTAGAAAAAGCGTGTTCATCATGCCATTACTGGAAAGAGTTTCTGAAGTCCTAAATGATCTTTGAGGGCTGGAGCTGTAATAGATTTTCCAGAAGAAGGATGAGTTTGAGTATTAAGAAGCTCAGGTTACTTCCCAGTTCAAGTGTATAATGTGTGATTTATATATTCTAATTGTATGCATTCACATGGGGTCAACGGATTTTGAATGTCAAAGTTTGAATTAAGGTGATAGAATCTGAGAGCATTAGTCAACTTTTAAAAATCTGTTTTAAGAGAGGGAACGAGTACTGGTGAAGCTAAACAACTTTACTGTGTTTGTTTACTTGTGGGATCTTTGTATCTTCATGTTGCCAGAGGTTGGTGGCCTCCGGAGAGCAGATTCTCCCGGGTCACAGGTCCGTCCCCGAGGTTAGCACTTGAATTCCCCAGCGTTCCACTCAGAAAGAACAGTGTTCATGTGTATCTCTAAGATAACTCAGTCTGAAATCATCTTGTTGTAGTCAGAGCAGAGGTACACTACTGGAGGTGATTAGCATAATAGTTGGGAGGACACTACTCTGCCTACAGATGTCCTTGTCATTGCACTCAGCAGGAAATGCTTCCATTAAAAAATTCTTCTCACTACTCTCTTCCACTACAGATATTTCTAAAGGTTGATTTTGCTAATTGGCACTGTTTTATGTAAGCTCTGTAAATTAATTATCCCTGACTTGGATTGAAGGAGAAGAACTCATGCAGTCAATAGATAAACAATTATGATAACTTTGTCTTGAGTTTTCCTGAACCACTTTTTGGTCTATGATGGAGAGTTTCATACCATAGAATGTTCTTCTTGACACTCTTACTAGAAGGTACCGAATACATTGCAAAAACAAACATTTATTGAGTGTGTACTATATGTAAGGTGCCATGCTGCATGCTACTGGAAGTATAAAATGATTCCGTCTCTAACTTCAACTGATCTTGTTATGTTAAGAGGCCAAGATTGGTATTTATGAAGTTTCAACACAAATTGAGTCTGTAGTCTACAAAGTAATATACTTGTGGTGGTATTAATTTAATAGACTTTATTTTAACCCTTTGATTACTGGCTTTTGTTCTTATAGTTTGATTACTGAAGAGCCTGAGGTACTGAATATTAGACATTATGGAATACTGTTGTTTGGAGGGACTTGATCCATGTCTAATTGGATGATGATGGTAATAAACTCATAGTTCTGAAAAGTTAATCATTTAGAAAAAAAAGCAGATCAATCACACAACGTTAGACACAGAAAAAGAAATTAGTTAAACCAAGTAACCAAAATGAATTTATTAAGGTTCCCAGCACGGTGTAGTCCAAAGGAATTGACCTAGAAGTCAGAGTATTAGATATTTTACTCTTTGTTCTTTACAAACTGTAGGACTTAGGGCAACACTTCATTTTCTCCCTCCTCTTGCAATTGGGCATGATAGTTATGTGAACTTCATGGAATGTTATTGTGAGGATTAAGTGGAATTTTTTAAGTAAAAATACTCTGTAAATTGTAAAGTATCTTACAAATGTTATAGGGCATTTTAATTTGGTTTGTTGCATAGACTCTAACAGTCCTTTTCTTCTTCCAGATGTCTGTAATGATCATATTTAACACTTCTGCACTCATTCTTTTCCTCTGCTTGTATTTTGAGGTATTCCCTCATAGCACACTGACTTGAGATAACAATCATTGATGGTGTGGGATCACCCCTTGCTCCCCTTCTTGCCACTCTCTGTGGATAGTCACTCTTAAGACTTTTATCACCATAGATTAGTTTAGGCATTTGCATTTTAACATAATTTAAGGATGAACAGATACCAATATTGCATTATTCCTTTCAGGTAAGGTGAGACCTTGACCCAATCCCAAATACTCTTGGTTTTATATTTATTATTTAATTAAAATTTTATCTATGTCCTCTATCTTTTATGGAAGATGCTCATCTTATACCATGAGTCTTCTGTATCTGTGAGTACTGCATATCAAATTCAACCATGAATTGAATATATTTAGAGAAAAGAATTGTAGCTATATTAAGCACATGTAGACTATTTTCTTGTCGTCCCTCCATGAACAATACAGTATAGCAACTATGTACATAGCATTTGCTTTATAGTGTTATAAGTAATCTAGAGATTATTTAAATGTCCAGGACAATGTGTAGGGGTTATAAGGATTTGAATTTACTGCCTAAGGTCATTCATTGGCCTCTGTTGGATATTTGAATTAGGAGGAGATCTAATGGGAAGCTTTTGTCATTGTAGAGAGAGAGCCAGTCACCACATATACAGAAGAAGGTATCAGAAATATGAAACGGGTAGACAAGATGACTAAATGGGGTAAAGACACTTACCATACAGATCTGACAACCTGAGTTCAATCCCTAGAACTCATGAAAACCTGGAAGAAAACCAACTCCATGAAATTATCCTAACTTCCACATGTGTGACATGGAATACACATATCCATACATATAATGCACATACACAATAAGTAAAAAAATAAATAGCCAGGGCTGGGCAGGTGTGGTAGCACATGCCTTTAATAGTTGCACTTGGGAGGCAGAGGCAGGAGGATTTTTGTGAGATCGAGGCCAGCTGTGGCTGCAGGAAGACCCTATTTCAAAAGACTAAATAAATAAATAAATAAATAAATAAATAGTAAAATAAGCCAGCATGGCCTAGAGCACTTGCAGTAGGGGAGGGAAGGGATTGGCCCCTTGTCATCTATCCCTGATATTACCAGTTGCTTTTGTTTCCACACCAAATAGGTGCTTGTGGCCCTCAGGAATCCCTTTGCTCAAGCTAGCTTATATGACTTCTATTTTCTCTACCTTCATCAATGAACCACAAAAGGCAAATTGTATTGGGGGAATGCTTTAGCAAAAATAATAGTCATTGACCTCAGAGGTCAAAATATATATACTGGGTCCTGCTGGTCTACCTCGCCATTAAGTCAGTACAGTTTTGTAGCACAGTCATTTGTGTGTACCATGGCTCTGGAGGGCTTTTGGTTTTGAATATGAACATATGTTAAGATCCAGTGACTTCCCCATGTTCAGGGAAGCATATTCTCCATCATTAACTTGTTGTGAAACACAATAAAATTCACCCCTTAAGTGCTTCTTTATAGAGAATGGTCAGTGGAAGCAGCCTCTTTCAGTTAACACCACCAGAAGGAAGGGTTACTCCTGGTGTTGACAGACCAGCCCCAGCTTTCTAAAATACTCATTGTGACTTGGGGGAGAGAGAATACTTATATCAGTGGCCTTTACTAAGTTAGGCACCTGATTACCAAATTCTGCTTTTCTGAACTACTGATTTGCCTAAGACTTCAATAGACATTGTTTTTTTCCTAAGCAAAACATGGAAGTAATACAATTGCTTTTAAAACTGGTGCCACACTCAACTGCCATGTCTTTCTAGCTTTTTTCTTTTACTTCATAGGCCCCATGACCCACTTATATTCTTTCCCATATCCTTTTAGCAACCTCAAAGACCAATGTGAAATTTTTCACACTATGTGAAAGCTACTTGCAATAAAAAGCACACTTGCTGATAATGTTTATTATCAAAATCAGACACAAGATGTCACAGGATATATATTTCTATTTATATTTAAGAACACAGTCCCATGAGGGCTTCATGCATTTTTGAAGACGTGACTGAGAATGCAGACACTGTGTTCACAAAGTTTCAGAAGGCGGGGCAAACTGTCATTCATAAGAGATATATAGAAAACCGCAAGCATGTTCAGAGGGGATTGTTGTCTCTGAATGAGTGTCAGAAAATACTTCTTGATGGAACAGAGATTAGTTGTGTTTGAAGGGCCAGTAGAAGCAGCATTCATCCCAGAGGAACAAGCTTGGCAGCTGTGCTACATAGGGGTAAGAACTGTAACTGGATTCACCCCATAACCATCTAAGGAGCTATGTAATTGTCTTAAAGGAATAGATTGCTGGTAAAATATACTGCTAATAGAGACCCAATTATTAGTTCCAGCATATATGTCAGTCTTTTTAATAAACAAAATCCTTGTCTATATTTTAAAACTATGCAAGTATTCTCTATAGCTTTTATAAGCTTATGCTTAACCAGCTTGACTGATTCTTACAGTCAGACATGATTTCTCACTATTGCTGAGAAATGGAAAAGACCGTATTTGCCTAGGAAAATAGATGTTTTTAAGATAGTAGAGTAAATGTTCCTTCGAGTGCAGAATCCAGCTCATTTTAGCTGTGACCTCATTTTACACTGAACAGGTATTTCTATTATTCTTCACGTGACACAATTATGTGGCCTATCATTTCCTTTGGGATTTCAAAGGAAATGAAGCTCAGGGCCTAAGAAAATGGTTTCCATGGTTCTTATATTGCTAAAGCTCCTGCTCATTCATGTATGAAAATCCAAGGAATTGATTGGGTGGGAAAATCACAAGGCTTCCTGAAAAAAAGTAAAGATGAGAAGAGCTTTTCGAAACAAGTGCATTTCAGCCTGGACTCGTGTCCCTTACTTGCCTCTGGAGGGTCTGTGGAGACACCCAGAAAGCTGTTTGTCTTTTGTCATAACACCTCACAAGGCAACCCATTCCATTTTGCGCAGTGCCTATTATTAGAAAATTCTTCTTCATATTGAGCCAAAAATCTGTTTCACTATAGCTTTTCCTAATACTTGCTTAAATACAGACTTTTGAGGACTGTCCTAGAAACACAACCACCATATATAACACTTTTCTCCAAAGAAAATGCAGTTGCAGTTCCAAGCAAGTAATGTGTTAATAACTCTGGAACACAGTCCAGCTCATCAGTTGTATTCTCAGTTGGGTTGAATGCCCAAGGAAAGGAGAAGGGACAGTGCTCATAGCGACTCTCTAAGGGCCATCTCTTCCCATTTAGCCTTTCTGACTACTGATGATTGAAAACTGCCTAAGAAAACTCTTTGGAAAATGCTCGGCATGCTGGCTTCCTCATAACTTCTCTCGGGAAGAACTTAGGCAGTGTAAAGAAAACAAGGCTTCTCCTTATGGCACTCACATATGGGAGAGTGAGTGGCTACATAATATTGGATAAAAGGGAACTCAGCCCTAGTCCCTGCCTAGGTTTGCTTACTCTTCTGTAGTAGGCAGAATACTATAATGGCTCAGAAAACTACCTCTAAGTTGGACAATGAATTTGGCTCCAGGATGTACCATTTATTACCTCTGTAAATTTGAGCAAGTTGCTGAACCTTTCTGAGACTCAGGTTTACATCTGCAAAGCAGATTAAGAATGCATGTGATCAAGCATTAAAGGAGCACAATTTATTCTGTAAATGTCGTTTATCATGCACATACACCATTAGCTGTATTTCCAGATTGTATACTCTTAGTTGGAGAATGATAAGTCAAATTCCACTCCAGGGCTTAGAGTGCGCAGATTTGATGCTAACCAGCTCATTGCTTTTGGTCAGAGCTTCTTTGAAAGTGACATGGTTCTAAATATTCCTGATGGTTTTTCTTATACATTTCAACTATGACATCATTTTTTTTCTTCTCAAGCCTCAAACCACAATACTTTAGTTAAGGGTTAAGGGCCATTGCCTCCGCCGCCGCCTCCTCCTCCTCCTCCTCCTCCTCCTCCTCCTAGTCCTTCTCGTCCTCATCTCCCACCTCCTCCTCCTCCTCGTCATCCCCTTCCTCCTCTTCTTCCTCCTCTTCTTTCACCTCCTCCTTCTCCTCCTTCTCCTTCTCCTCCTTCTTCTTCCCAGAATGTGCTTGATGAAAAACAGTGCTCGTGACACTACAGTTTTTGTTTATATGTCGAACTCAACCAGTTCTTCAGATTGATTTTCTCATAGGTTTCTTGCCTGGTCCTTGTAATATTTAACAACTCTAGTTTATCCTCACATATACCTGAGGATACTTATCCCCTTATCTGACTTTTAAATAATTTAATTATGTGGCTGGAGAGATGGCCCATCAGTTAAAAGCACTGTCTGCTCTTGCAGAGAACCCTGGTTTGATTCCCAGCACCCAAATGGTGGCTAACAACTGTTTGTAACTGAAGTTCCAGGGGATTCAATGCCTTCTTCTGTCCTGTATGTCATTGCACAACACAGGTGCACTTACACACATGCAGGCAATACACTCATACACATTTTTTTTGGTCTTTTTGAGACAGGGTCTCCCTGTAGCTCCAGCTGTCCTGGAACTCACTATGTAGACAAGGCTGAGCTCACAGAGATCCGCCTGCCTCTGCCTCCCAAGTGCTGGGATTAAAGGTATGCACCACCACATTTTTTTAAAGGATTGAATTATGTTGAACTGGAAGGTTTCATTTCTGTATATTTGTGTACTTGAATATAATGGATAGTATTTTAAAAGAATGAATTCATTACCATGTCTGTAGATTTTCATTTTTAGTAGTGGCAGTCAAATTCTCAGAGTTGTTTCATAACAAATCAGTGCCAAGATGGAGCACACTGGCCTGCAAGCTCCTCTTATGAAAGAATTAGGGGAGGGATTGGGAGATAGAGCTAAAGAGTTCATGAACGATTGAGGACCAGGGCTTTCAGTTCCTGTTTTCTCACTTAGTGATGATGATTTAGGACAGATTTCATTGGGCTATCTGGCAGATTGGGGCAGATGAAGCACCAAATCACTTAACAGAATGTGTCTCCTGCTGGTACTTTTTAAAGACAGAGAAATCTTCTTACTGGTAGAAACAGTATTCATTCCTTAGGCTCCTGCCCATTAATTGCAGCCACTGTGGAGCTAAAAGATGTTAGAGCTTCAAAGTATTTTTCCATTAGTGGTGATGAAAAAGAAGGAACCATTCTCACATGGTCTCTTTTAGTCCCCCTTGTGGCCAAAAACAGGTATTTATGAAGCAATATGCTGCACTGGAAGCAAATTGATAAAAGGATTTTTTTTTTTAATGTGAACAGAGCAACACAGGCCTTGTGTTTTACTTCCTCAATATCATGCTAGTGAGAATAGAATTCAGAGTCTCTGAACCTGCCTGTCATCTTGTCTTCTGTCAATTAACAAATACATACTAAACTCCTACTACGTATAGACATTTGTCTTGGGCTTCTGGACAAACCAACAAATAAGGTCAAATTCTGCCTTCATGGAATGTATATTCATTTTTTGAGACAGACAAATAAATCAAATAGTGTTCAAAGATAAGTACAGTGGAGAAAAATAAAACAGGAGTCCTGTTGGAGAGAGGGCCCTAGTTTTAAATACGGCTGTCAGGGAAGAACTCATTGAGCAGAAACTTGAAGAAATCAGAGATTTCAGAAAACCAAAAGAAGGAACAGCAAGAAGAGAGAGTGTGAAGTAGAGGCTTGGGGGCAGCTAAGATGAGGTCCATGAGGCTGGATGGGGAAAGCAAGGAGAGAGGCACTAGAGGTCACACTAGGAAGCAGTGAAGACCACAGGACAAGAAGAGTCTTACAGGCCGGAGGAAGAAGAATGTTGGCTTCTTTTTTCCAGAAGACAAGACACTGTAAAAGGGTTTTCGGCAAAGGAGTGATATTATTGGAGTTATTGGTCAATGGAATCACCATTAGTGCTCTGATGATAGTGGAGCATGAGGACAAAGGTACAATCAGAGACAGGTACGGGTTTACCACAGGAGACTAATGGTAGAGATGGTAGAGTAGCCCATCACTTTTTTGAAATGATTGATTTGGGGGGTTTGTAGTTGTTGTTGTTTCCCAAGAACATATTACTTTAAAGTCAAGTTTTCATAATATCCTCTCAGTGGTAAATGTGTGAAATTTTCCCTTGTAGGGTCATGCATCACTTAACAGACAGACAGACAGACAGACACACACACACACACACACATACACAGATATATATATATAGAGAGAGAGAGAGAGATACACATCATTAGGCAATTTTCCATTGTCAGTTTGTGTATACACATGTGCACAAGCTTAAGAAGTCTGAGGTATCATTAAGCAATATAATCTTGTAGGATAGCCATGATAAAAGTGATCTGTTGCTACTGAAATATTATTATGCCGTACATTGCTATGCATCTTACTTGGTGGCACATAGGTGTGCAATGTGGACATGTGAGTGCTGAAAGGAAATATAAGTAAACCACTAATAGAAGTGAGAGGTTTTGTGTTTCCCTTAAATTACCTCAAGAGTAAGTAAAGGCCACCAAAAGGGAGTGCTGTGCCTCACGGTTGGCATCAGAATCTTGCTCTAGAATTCTGCACACATGTTTTCTTTGACTGGTATTGTCTGGTTAAATAGTAGGTCCTCTGTGGAAATTATTTCTCACCATCTCCAGTTTAACCTGAAAGGAGGTATGGTGTTCCCATGCAGCCCTATGCCATCATACTCCCAATATACAGTCACAGAGTATGGGAATTGAGTGAATCATGTCTGAATTCTTTTTTCTATTTACATATGTACATATAGCATATACATTAGGATAGGGTTTTATTTTTCTTATTTACAGATAATAATCCTATAGAAAACTATGCAGAAAACAACCTCCCACTTGAAAATAATGAAACCTCAGAACAACAAAATGTGTATAATGACATAATCATGACATGTGTGCTACTCTGTCACAGATTGCTGATTAGGTTCCTATTTATGAAATAATTAGTTTATCCAGGTTTATTCCCACCTGATACTTCCTATTGATGCAGCCCATGAAGGGAGATGAATTTGAAGGCGAACTCATTGCTAAGATTCATTCTGTATTTATCAAGCTCTCATTATGCATCCCAGAGGGACATTGTACTAAAGACACAGTGGCTGGTTTTCAAATTAAAATTTTGGACTCATAATAAAACAAGCAGTAGTTTTGCTTAATGGATATCAAGACAGAATGAATGACATGTTGTGTTAGAAAATCAGGCACAGGATGTAGCTGAGACTCTGGTCACTACAAAGGAAATAAAAGGCTTCATTTTCATTCACATGACTCTTAAAACCTGGATGTGAACACAGTAATAGAGAATAGAATAAACATGTGGTTACAGAACCTTTCAACACATATTAATATCCTTGTAGCTCTTAGTTATGCACTTATTTAGATGTGATCTTTTAAAGAAGTGTCTTTTCTTATTAATGTGGGATGTGAGCCACTTTTCACAGTGCTGGTCCCATGCAGAATTGAAGCCAGGGAAGCGGTTTCTTCCCACAGTTCTTCCTTCAGTGGTGGTTGGCTACCTGCCAACAGCACTAAACCTGTTAGTACTGCTGGCACTCATGTGGCCTTTGTGTGTGTGTGTGTGTGTGTGTGTGTGTGTGTGTGTGTGTGTACTAAACTTGCAAACAGATTTTCAAAACAAGTGTGATTAACTTGGGACTTTCTTGGGGAGGTGTGCCATGGAAGGAATCCTCCAACATTAGGCTTCAGGCATTTTAATCACTACAGCTGGCCCTCATTTCTAAGTACCTAAATCGCCTTGTAAGTGGCTCTGCTAGCCCCAATTCCTAATTACCTGTGTGATGTCTATTTATATATCGGGGTCATCACAAAACCAGAAGTGTGAGCTCTTTCTGGATAATCTTATGCTCTGGTTTGCTTGGTTTCTTACCTTTAAAAGCTTTTGGAGAGCTGAAGTTAGAGTGAGACACTATTAATGCAGATCAAAAGCTTAAATCTGTCTTCAACTTTTGCAAGAACTCAACAATGCTTCTCAATGAAAACTAATGCCACATGACTCAGAATCAGCTACTCCTAGTGTTCCTTCCCAGCATTTCCAACTCACTCTTCCAGACTGAGTACAGAGCTGGGTCAGTCCAGGTCCTTGGCAAATGTGATTGGCATATGAGAAAATAGCTCGATCTTTTGAGGACCATTGAGTGAATCAAAGAAGCACAAAGAACTCTAGCGCTCTAAGGACCTGTGCAGTTGTCGCTGGGGCCAGTTCTGTGACTATAGATGACAAGCTAAGGCACACACATGTGTAACCTGACAGCTACAAGCTGATGGTTGCAACTTAAAAGATAACTTACAACATGCCTGGAGCCATTCCCTATGAACCGATCGCCTGCTTCACTATGCACATAAAAAGCCTATGGTGGACACACAGCCAGAGGTGGAATTTCTGACTCTTCATAGTGTCTTTCAAAGCTCTTTTCCTATCTTCAAAGGGATCTGTAATCTGTTAGTCAATCTGCACTTCATAGCTTGGCTCTATGGTCACTGGTAATATTCAAATAAAAATTAGAATTTGTGACAAATCACTCTAGGCTCATGACGTAGCCCTTGACTTTTTTCATTTCTGTTTCCAGACAACACAATTTCCTCAGCTGGCCTTATCCCAACAGCCCTTGAGCCCAAGCTGCATATCTACAACTGCCTTCAGAACATGTTACCTATGTGGCCTTAAGTCACCTCAAGCCCCACAGAAAACAGAGCCTGGACTGCATGGTCTCTGGAGTTCCTATTGGTTCTCCAACCCAGTTTGAATGAAACAGCATTTAAAATGATCAGTTTCTCTCTCTCTCTCTCTCTCTCTCTCTCTCTCTCTCTCTCTCTCTCTCTCTCTCTCTCCAGCTTTCCTGTCCGTTTGTAATGATACCACCAATATTTCAGCTGTGCAACATGTGCTCTATTCCACATATGTACAAACATGTGCTGTTACATGTATGTGCACATATACAAATGGTAGAGCAAAAGAGTTGAATTGGCTGAAATAACTTAAAGTGCATGCTTTATTGCTATTAACTTAGACAAAAACCCAACACAGAACTCTGGAAATGAACATCAAGCCCCAGTCTTAGTCGAAGAATTATTGGCAGCTGATTACTGCTGGGTGAGGAAGAGCTGATCTTCTTGAAGGGAGATATTCTAGATAGGCTGACTAAACCCTGGGCGGGGGGCGGGGGAGATGAACTTGTACTGAGGGACATCTCGGGACACTAACTTTACATAATAGGCCTTAATACAAATGACAGAATGAATGGACTCCAGCAGGGGGGGCTATGGGAGGGTGCCAAAGGGGAAGGGGGTATAAAGATAATTTTATGAATGAAATGCTCAGAGATTCAAAAAAAATTTAAATAAAAGTTAAATGTCAATGTCATATAAAAGGAAAGCTATGGTTATGCCATGGAGCTTATGAATTTTTGGATAGATACATAAAAATGTTTAACTTACTAAGTGTTTTCCTATACTCTCTTACCTAAGAGCCTGATGATGCCACGGAAAGTTGACAAAGCAGAGCTTAAAGTCTGGAAATGAACTGACCCTCTCCTACCCTTGGCTAATGGTTTGTCAAGCACAAGGAGAACCTTGTAAACATTATTTTGTTTATTCGCCCAGAATCATATGTATAAATTTATTGTAGAGTAAGTAAGCATGTTAAGCTTGAGATTCAGGTTTGTTGTATCAGAATGTTAGTGTTGGAAACATATACTGGAAATCAGATTTTACTCACCTCCTGATCTTCTTGAAGAAGGAACTGAGGCTCAGAAAGCTTTGATGATCTACCCAGAGTCACACAGCTGATAACAGAACTGCAAGCCCTGGTCTGCTACCCCGAGTCCAAAGCTCTAACATACACCTTTCTTTTAAATATACTGACTTCCTCTTTTTTCTGTCCATCATAGAGTAGGTTTCCAAGCTCAGTGAAAACCCCCCATGAATCCCAATTCTTGGTTCATTATAGTTCACTAGGTAGGCACACAAATCACAAGTAATAAAAGCAAAGTTGTAAATACAATGGATGTAGACTGTTGCCTATGGTTTAAAGAGAAGACCATAGGATTATGGAGGCTGCAGCTTCCTTTGCCAGTCTGGCTCCATTCTATACCCTCAAAAGCATTTTCTCAATGCTGCAAAACACATGCTCCACTAGAGTCCCTGTCAAGCACACAGTCACATAGAAATTAAATGCAAGAATACTTAGCTACTTTTGGTCTCAGAATCTAACATCTTAGGAAATCTATATTTTAACTAATGTTGGCAATGTCTATAGAGTTTCTGTGTCATGAACTTTTTTTCAGAGTTACAGAATCATCAGAATGGAGAAAGGTATTTCACAGTACCTCTGTGTGGAGTCACCAAGAATGAATTAAACTGTAAACTTCTGTGATGATTGACTCGTGACTTTCACATCAAACGCCATCTGAGATTTCTACCTACTGTCTCTTCTGTGTGTTTCTTTTTATTATTGCTTAGATACAGTGCTTTCTATCTCATATGGCTTCTTAAGAAGGGTCTCTTATAGGTAGCTTGTACCTCCAGGACTTCGTTTTCTATTGCCCTTTAAAATGTTCTTTTTAAT
>NW_008338253.1:91253-137305 GCF_000622305.1 Nannospalax galili | reverse complement strand
ATATTTTATTTATTATTTTTATTTTATGTGTATGAGTGTATTGCCTGCAAAGCTCAGAAGAGGGCATCAGATCCCCTGGAACTAGAATTATGGACAGTTGTTAAGCGCCATATAGGTACTGGGAATAGAACCTGGGTCCCTCCCAGGGCTCTATTCCTCTGAGCCATCTCTCCAGCCAGCCCAAAATAATTGTGTGATATGCTAAATATGAATTAATATCATCATTAGAATTGTAAAGCCTCTGTTCATTTTGAAGATGGAGCTCCCCAAGGTAGGAGATAGGGATTTAGAGTGAAGAAATGGAGGCTTTATTGTTTCACACCCAAACCTGGCATTGTTAGTGTTGCAGCTGTACCAGATTGGTCAGACCCGTGCTCTATATGTTGAGAGAGTGGGAAGGAGTCACATGACTCTGGACTCTTGCAAGGGATGGAAGCCCTCTCACCCTGTCTATTCTCTGAGGAGGATCAGGATGCTGCAGGATTGGCAAGGAGACTTCCCAGTATTCACTGGAGTGAGTCAGTTGCTAGGAACATGAGAATCACTTATGTTTGCTGCCTGCTCTCCAAATATCCAATGTAGGATTAAAATGAACCCTGGTGAGTCTTTGCCAGAGCCTTTGCGAACACTTTGGCTTATGACCAAGCCTCTCAATGGTTTTTTGTTTTCATTGAAATTTTAAATTAACATATGCTATTTTTAAAAAGCTTTTTAAATTCTGATTCTAACCTTATTTTTTTTCTCCTTTACTAGAAATTGAACATGGAGTCTCATGCATGCTGTGCTAGCACTGCATGACTAAGCTAACATCACCAAGTCCTGATCTAATTTTTTCTAATGCTACAATTATGCTTTTGTTCTGCTTTGTCACAAAGCCTAAATTAGTAGCAGCTAGTGGTATTTGGCTACCCATAAATTTGAGCTGTGGTGTTAGCACACAGGAAGTGGAGCACTGGGAATAAACAAGAGATAAAGAGCGTCAGCCTGGGGACTGTTGGTGGAGTAGTGAGCCTGTCCTCCTGGTTAATTTGGGAGCATGTGAGAAGACAGTGGTTCTGCAGCATGCCACATGTGGCTTGTCGCTGATCTCTGATTCGACTTCTCTTCAAACCACAGAGTTAGCTGCTTCCTCACGGATATTTCTGAGAAAATCAAAACTGCCCTGAGCAGGATAGCATAGAATGATGATTTATTTATTTTATGTACATGAGTGTTTTGCCTTCATGTATGTGTACCACATGTGTGCAATGCCCATTCTACAGTATACCACAATCCTGATGTGACCTATCCATTTCCTATACCCATCCAGGGTCACGATTCCTTTGAAGACAGAAGCTGTGTATTGATTTGGGAATAGGAGGTCTCCTTCTCGGAGCTCAGACACACAACTGCCTTAGAAATTACATGTCAAAGGAATTTATCCCCTGCTTTTCATTTTAAACTTCCAAATGATTGAGAAATGGCTCCCTGGTGGGCGCTTGCAAGGGTATGTTTATTGGTCATTGTCAGTTGCTGGGAACCGGAAAGAAAGCCATACAAATGACAGTGACTTTTGTCCTTGCCTTGGGTTTGTATATTTATTTCTTATCCTTGATAAGAAGTATTTTTATGATAGAAAAAAATCTGAGAAAGTGATAGTTGATTGTATTGTATGAATCCTTAGCCCTTTGTATATACTGTATTTCCTAACTTCCTGGAAATTTCTTCTGTCCACCACAAGTCCCCAACCACTACCACCTACAAATACAATCTTACTCAACTAAGAGTTCACTGCAACCCAATCATTTTCTGCCTTGTCCGGAATTTTTTCCACTCTGTCCTTAATATTTGGTTTTCCCCCAAACCACTGGCTTGTTCAGTGGCTCAGACTGGCCTTCTTACTTTTTCTCGGTGCTCCTCAGAGAGGTTCAGAGAGTAGAGTTGGTCTAAGGCTAACATGAAACATCTTTCCTTTCCTTAACTCTAAGTTTACTTGTTCATTCTGCAGGCATGTACTAGACACTGACTGTGTGCAAGGTACACAGCTTCTGTCCTCAAAGGAATCGTGACCCTGGATGGGTGTAGGAAATGGATAGGTCACATCAGGATTGTGGTATACTGGAGAATAACTTTAAAGGGGCTGTGGGCTGGAGAGATGACTCAGAGGTTAAGAGCACTAGCTGCTCCTGCAGAGGACCTGGATTCAGTTCCCAGCACCCACATGGCAGCTAACAACTGTCTGTAACTCCAGTTCTAGGGAGATCCAGTGCCCTCTTCTGGCCTCCATGGGCATTGCACACATGTGGTATACATACATGCAGGCAAAACACTGATCAGACTCTTTTATCTGATCAGCAGCATGCTTTTTCATCAGTGCACTCATATTTGAATAAAAACTGGCCATGGTAATGCCTAGTATATGCATAATAATATGCATAGATATATACATATCTGTTATACACACAGATATATACATATATGAAGAGTTACTAGAACTCTTGGAGCAATCCTATGAAGGCAAAAGTTACTAGGTAGGACATATTTAGTATAAATAGTCACCAGCTTACCTGAGCATTCTCAGCACCTTACATTGTGAAGGTTGTAAATTTAGGCAATAGTGCTAGTAGGGAAAGTCTGAGGGAGCTTCTCCTTGGTCTCATTTTAAATAACTCCATTTTACTTACCTGATGCAGAAGTTTTATGTTTTAGTTCTGTTTGATAGACTAGAGTCTAAACCCAGAGACAAGAAATGCATTTTTGTCCGTGTGCTTATTCTATGCCCAGGTTGTACTTGGGCATTGAAAAATAAAAGATAGCTCTGTCCTTTGCTAATTCAGCTCCATAGCATTCTTACGGTGATGATATGAGAGTTGATGCTTCTGGGTAAAAAAAACATTTTAAGGTTTCGATCTGGAGTGTGGCTGGACACTCTTGAAGGAAGGTGCTTTTTTAAATGACCACCAGGTGTCAGCAGAGGATGTGGAATGCTTGGCAATATCTGCAGTCTTGGTTTTTAACTCACTGAGGCCATTCCCATTGGCGGTCAGCTTCCACTGGGCTGTTTTTCCACCAAATTAGTGTCAATTGCTTTCTTCTCAAATCTGCGTCGTATCTTCACTGCTTTTCCCCATATAAAACTTTCATTTCTGTCATCTACAGTGATAATTGTACAAAGTTATCTGTTGGGGAAGGGCAGGGGAGTTCATATGGTGTTCTTAAAATGTGCAGGATGGCCTTAAGTCTCTACTCTCAAATGCCATTTAAGAAGGATACTGACATTCATTCTGGGGTCATGCCCAACTCAGTGTTAGGAAGACACTGGGGAAGTCTCTCGGGTGTGTCTTTTTTTTCAAAGCCCCTCATTATTGATTTGACTTATAATTGAAATAAAAACTATATATAGAGTGTGTAAAAAAATCTAATTGCAGAAAATCAAACTGTCTTTGCTGTGTAATGATTTCCCTTAATGGTCTATGATATATCCTGCTGCTCAGGGAATCCTATGGCAAGTGCCATCTTTCTCATGGAAGCTTGAGTTTTGAAGTGTGGATACAGTGCTTGGGGTCAATTGTCACCTTTCTTAGCAATGGTTTCATACTCTCTTCTCCCCCTCTGCAGATCACTGGGGTGATCCTGTTGGCTGTTGGAGTCTGGGGAAAGCTTACTCTGGGCACCTATATTTCCCTTATTGCTGAGAACTCCACAAATGCCCCCTATGTGCTCATTGGAACTGGCACCACTATCGTCGTTTTTGGCCTCTTTGGATGTTTTGCTACATGCCGTGGTAGCCCATGGATGCTGAAACTGGTAAGTTTATCACAGTATAATGTGCCTTTATAAACAAAAATAAATAAATCTACATGGTAAAGTTGCCTTTCTGGAAGTCACAGACAAGATCTTAATATTTGTTGATTTTAATTTTAGGCTGGATTCATATATAATCCACCCTTCAGTCTCCCCACCAAACACAGCCTAACACAATACATGCAACCCTTGCTTCTAGACATAGATTGTAGCAAAGCACTGGCCATTTATTCCAGTAAGTAATTAATGTCTTCTTGGCAAGATGCTCTGTGCCAGTCCTGAGCTCTAGCTTAGAAGTCCCCTCAAGGA
Source organism: Nannospalax galili (assembly GCF_000622305.1). Classification (NCBI taxonomy): domain Eukaryota; kingdom Metazoa; phylum Chordata; class Mammalia; order Rodentia; family Spalacidae; genus Nannospalax; species Nannospalax galili. Next base: position 133,213 of record NW_008338253.1, on the reverse strand, counting down.
CATGATGTGCAGCTTTGGTAGGCAAGGCATCATCCTGAACACAAGCAGCCTTCCTCGTCCAAGATCCTGTTGGAGTAGTCCTTCCTGCCTCCTTGAGCCTGATCATACATGGATACATGTGAATGCTTTTCTCTCCACTTTACTCTTTGGCCAAGTGCTGTGGGACATCCCACTCAGCAGAACATCCCACTCAGCAGACTGATACAGTGAAAAATACTATGTTCCAGGCCCATTGCAGAGCCCTGTAGTGTATAATAGAGTAGACAGCAGTGATCTGTCCCCAAAGATAAGGGTAGACTACTGAAAAGATCTTGCTATGCTTTTTAACTTTTTTGTCAATCAGTTGCCTAATTTCTTGGTTACTGTGTTCTTCCTTGATGAGCATTAACATTGCAGAATTTTTTCAATAAAAGTAGCCAGGAGCTCTTCTCAAAAAGTTAGAAATATGTATTGATTAGTTTCCCATTGCTCTTGCCGAAATACCTGATATAAACAACATAAAGGAGGCAAGATTTATTTAAGGTCATGACCTCAAATGATTCAGACTGTTATGGTGGGGAAGGCTTAGTGCAGAACAACAGCTCACATCATGGTAGGTCAGACAGGGAGCTTCTCTGGATGTCTACCTTTTATTATATCTGGGCCCCCATCCCATGGGATAGTACCACCCACATTCAAGGTGGGTCTATTCCCTACCCCAGCCAATCCTCAGGACACCCATCACAGACCCTCAGAGTTATGCCTCGTCAGTCTCCTAAGTGATTCTAAATCCAGTCAAGTTGACCATGAAGGTTAACCATCACGAAATGAGTTATTGCAAGTATCTCATTTCATGAGAGAGAGAAGCGAGATTCCTCCTGGGCCATGTTGCCTGTCCTTGTTTAATCCAAGCTTGTAGCAATAGAGACTACCATCTAGTGACATTTGTCAGTGTGACAATGCATCACAGCAAAGGAACCACCTATCCAACTGGAACTGCTTAGCCAGTCTCTTTGTTGGCAACATCATGGAAGTACTGCCTGATGTAGCCCCGTCCTGAACTGAAGCCATGAGAGGCCACTGCCAGTCCTTCCAGGTTCGCAGAGAAAACATGAGGCCATATGGAGACACTTCTATTTCTTGTACTGGACACTATCCTAGTTCCCTGAGTCTGCTTTTCACTATGTTTCATGAACATTAGAGTATTTCTCTAGAGCTGTGGTCCTCAACTCTAGGTATAGCTTTTTAGAAAACACCTTTGCCAGCCTTCCCTCATCAAATACCCACTTGAGGTAGAACCTCTGGTGGTGAGCCTCTGAGATCATTTTTTATTGTGTATTTTAATTGAATTTTTGTGAATTTCATACAGCACATCTTAATCATCTTGATACTCCCTCCCCCATCCAGATGCACCGGATGTCACGCATTCTGTCATATATATTAAGGCCTGCCTACCAAGTCAACTTAGTATACCTAGATTCCCCTCGTCCACTGGAGTCTAGTCAGCCTATCTAGAGTCACTCCCTCACCCAGCAGTGATCAGCTGCCAATAGTTTCAACTAAGATTGGGGCCTGCTGCTCATTTCCCGAGTTCTATGGTGGATTTTTGTCTGAGTTTGCATGGGTCTTGTGCATCCTGTCACCACTGCTGTAAGTTCATATGAGCAAGTTCCCAGGAGTCTGTAAGACTGTTTCCATATTGTCATGCACCTCCTCCCCTGATTCTTACGATGTTTCCGCCCCTGGCTCTTACAGTTTTTCTGCCCCTTCTTCTACAATGGTCCCTGAGCCCTGGATGGGTAAAGTTTAATATAGGTGTCCTGTCCAGGGACCTACACTCTGTAGACTCTTACTCTCTATGCTTTGGCCATTTGTGACCTTTTATATTCATTGCCCTCTGTTGCATGAGGGAGTTTGTTAATGAGAGTTGAGAGACTGATTAGCATTTTCTCTATCCCTTATTCTAAGTTCCCTGGGCCTTAGGTGTAGAGGTTCCATTGTAGATGTGTCACTTAGGGTGGGGCATCTCACAGACACTTATTCTGTGTATGTGGCCAGCTGTGGAACTCTGTAATAGTCTCGGTCTATTGCAAAAGAAGCTTTTTTGATTAGTGGTCACTGGAATACTTGTGTGTAAGTATAAGGATCCATATTTAGCATATAGTAAGAAGTTACATTTGTTTAGGGATGTGACAGCCTTAGGGCTTTCTTTTTAAAAAATCTCTTCAGGGGAATGCATTCAATAGCCAGTGTTGAGAACCTTGTTTAGTACACTAAGCAGTAAAGGGCAAATTAACTTCTGAGACACCACAAAGAAAGAAGACTAGAAACTGTCTTTCCAAACAAGAAGATAATAGACCCGGTGATAAGATCTGATTGCTCCCAATACTAATTGGCTTATATCCTCCGTTTCAATGCTGCAATCTCTTTTGGCCTTTATCGCTGAATACAAAAGGATAGTATGGAATAAATCATATTCCAGCCCAAACACTGTGGCTGAAGTGGGCAGAGAAGAGGATTCTTTCATGTTCTAACTCTGAATTTGCTTTTGAGGTAGAACTGGCCCATAGATGAATATAAGATCATAAACAGGGTGAAAATGATAAACAGTTATTTCTCCCTTTTCTGGATGTAGTTCATGCAATACTACCATCCATTTTCTGAGTTCAGGAATTTACTCGCAGGCAATTAGAGAGGAGAAAACAGTTTTGGGATTGAGCTTGAGTTTGGTCTTTGAAAATATCATTAGTTTAATTTGTTTTGCATGCTATAATGTTGTACTGAGTATTTAATTTCTTATCAGCACTATGAAGTATAAGTACTATTTGAATGTTAGTTGATAGATACTTAGAGGTAAGATAACCTACCAGAGTTCACAGAGCTTGTGTGTGGAAGGTTGGGGTATGAACCCACTTTGGTCTCTTTCCAAATCCAGGATTGTCTCTACACCCTCTAATCTCTACATTCTGTATTTGATACCAGATATGCCCAATAAGCTTTTGGTGGAGACTCTCTATAGGTGAAGAGGCTACTTTGTTAGTGGTGGACCAAGGGATCTGCCAGAGGCAGAAAGCTGTTGATCTAGCTGACAGGAGTAGAAATCAGTCACGTGATTATCTATCATTAGAATCTTATAGTCCTCATAACTTCAATAATTGCAAAACCACTGATGATGGAAGCCCAAAGAGGGCTTCTGACTATAGAAACAAATGTCCTTGCTCCCACTTGGGTCCTGACAGTTATCTTCACAACTTTCTGGTAGGCTCCAGGACTGGTGTAAGACTCTCCGTAGAGTAATGCATGCTTCTAATTGCATTTTCTATGAAGTTGACAGAGAAATTATGTACCTAGGACATCATAACTACATGTTTAATGCTTCAGTGGTTGTACTCTTTGTAGAGAATTTCGTTAATATTTAGAAAGAAATTACTTTTAACTTAAGTGTTTCCTTCTTTTAATGTATGTATCACTAGCTAAGAGAAGTTCTTTATTGTTCTGTGCACATTTGTGTACTTTAGAAGGCATGTGTATACATTATAGGTATGTTGTGGGCCATGTGTAGTTCATCTACATTCCGCAGTATCATTTAGGGCCATTGCAAACATTCTGTTTATATTTCATTTTGAGATGAGGAGAAGGAGATTGTAGCCTTGTTGCTAAGGAATTAATTTCCTTCCTTTTATCTGTTTTTCAATTGTGAGGAAGATGGAAAAAGCCTTCATACATCATAAGTACCATATAACATCCTTGAACTGAGATGCTTGCATGTGTACGTGCATGATACACACACACACACACACACACACACACACGCACGCACACGCACGCACGCACGCACGCACGCGCGCGCGCGCGTCAGTCAACTTGGGAAGTACAGGTAGCATAAGGTGAGAAACACTGGGGATTTTAGATACTGACAATATTATTAGTAGTATAGTACACTTGCTTTTTTAAAGGCTATAAATTCCATGTAGTGCCCAGGTCAAACACAAGCTTCCCCATAGGAACTTGTGGAACATACCATGTCGAGGGATGAGCAACACAGTGAAAAGGCATGTCCTACTGTTTTGTACACATTCTGGTTTTGTGGAACAGATGGGAGGGTACACTTCTAAATAACATGGGTTTGTAGCTACTTACTATGAGATGTGGCAGAGAAAATGGAGGAGCTTGCCCTAATGAACAGCAGCACCAGCTTCAAGTCCTAGCCATTAGCACTGCAAAAAGAAGGGGTAAGCAAACTAGAAGAAGCTATAGGGATGGATTAGCTGGCCACTGCAAAGAAGTTGGTTAAAGAGCCTCATAGACAAGGCAGAAACATGTCCTGTGACCTCCAGAACAGATTTTTTTAGCTTAAAGATTCTCATATGGAAAGTAGAGGACACTTTAGGGTAGATGACACTTTCAGGTTTCTCCTGATCGATCTGAGCTGATGGACAAAATGTTAGTCTCAATTGAGCTCTCTTTAGCATCTGAACCCCAAAATGCGTATGCATAAATAGACACTTTCCTATGTTGATGCTCAAGTGTATACATTCTAAGATGAGTAGCTTCAATTTTTTCTAAACTTTCTCTAGGGAAATTAAAGACATATCTGAATCCCTCCAACAGAAAGATGCTCAGCATAAAAAAATGCTCTTCTTTTTTTTAAGATTTATTTTTGTTTTTTAATTGTGTGTACATGTGTGTGATTGTGTGTGTGCACAAGAGTGTAGGTGCTTGTGGAGGTCAGAGGCATCAGTTCCCTGTGGAACTAGAATTATGGGCAATTATGAATCACCTGACATGGGTTCTAGAAACCCAACTCAGGTCTTCTGCAAGAACATATGCCCTCTTAAAAGCTGCACCATGCCTCCAGACCCCAAAGCCAACTGCCTAATCCCACCTTCTGACTTTGCCCTCGTTTGCCTGATTTTCAGTATGCCATGTTCCTGTCCCTGGTGTTCCTGGCTGAGCTTGTTGCTGGCATTTCAGGGTTTGTGTTTCGCCATGAGGTACGTATATTCATGGTAGAAAACTCAGTTAAAGAGTCTATTTAAGAAGAAGATTTTGGAAATGACTTGGAACATATAAAGGGCTAGCCAGTTTCTCCTGTGGTATCGCCATTTTCCAAATGTCATGTAACAATGCCAGAAATTCCAGTCAAATTCTACATGTGAGAATTTCCCCAAACTGAAATCCTGTATTACTGATCCTCATTCAATTTCTTTCTGTAGCTATTGGATAAAATGGTTCACCCCTCTTTTAAAGGAGTGACCTTCATATGCATTACATGCTCCTTCGAAAATAGCTGTCCACAAGGCACATGTGTGGCTCTTTGTAAAAGTTCTGACACTACACCAGCAAGCTGAATTGCTTTGCTTATGAAACAGTTATTGTACTACATAAATACCTGTAAAGCTGTACATAGATCAGTATATGCTAATGGAAAACGTAACGCCACATAGATGGAACACACTGAGGAATAGTTGGTATGAACCTCAGTCAGATTGGGCTACAGTAGACTAACACAACATCATCCTTTGTCTTCCATAGATCAAGGACACCTTCCTGAGGACTTACACGGATGCCATGCAGAACTACAATGGCAATGATGAGAGGAGCCGGGCAGTGGACCATGTTCAGCGCAGCGTAAGTTCTGGGGAAGCAGGGCCTTGTATAATTTCTAGGTTTAGATCTGTAGGCCAGGCTCCTGGTGGTGTGATAGGTTAGACCAGTAGCATTTACTGTTCATGTTCACTTTCCAACTCTTGGTCAGTTCTGTTTTCAAGGGTTGATACCAAGTATTTGTCCAGGCTCTAGTTTTCTAGGTAGTTAGCATCAAGAAGGTCCCCTCGCTTGAATGTGCTTTGTGTTGGTAAGGATGGTCAGCATGCCAAGGACAGCTCATTTTTCTTTAAAAGCTGAATCTTTGGAAAGGAATGAAGTGGGAAATATGTGTCGGTATACCCGTTGAAGACTGATTCTCTGGAATTGGTGTCATTGGCCTAGACAGAGAACTCAGGTGAGCAGCATACACTGGATGGGGCAGTGTAATAGAGGTGGAGAATAGACCAAAAAGAAGCTGAGGGGGTTGGGGACTTAGCACTTGCCTAACAAGCACAAGGGCCTGGGTTCAGTCCTCAGCTCTGGAAAAAAAAAAGACAAAAAAGATCCAAGAAAGGCAAGAAATTGTTTGGACTAGAGAGCTGGTTCAGTGGTTAAGAGTACTGGCTGCTCTTGTAGAAGTCCCGGGTTCGAATCCAGTACCCACATTGCAGCTAACAACCATCCATAACTCCAGTTCCAGGGGATCCAATACCCTCTACTGTCCTCCACCAGCACTGCATTACATAGGTGCTCTTACATACATGCAGGCAATACACCTATACACATAAAATAAAAATAAAAAATAAATAAATAATAAAATTTTTGAAGTTATTTTTTTAAAAAAGAAACAGGAGCTGAGGATCTATCTGGTATGTGAATGGTCTGGGCTACCTGTGCCTTCAGAGGGTCAGAAGGAAATACAAGTAACGTTTCCTGTCTAGAAGCACTTAGGCTGACTGTTACTGACGTTCAAACCTCATGAGATTCTTGATCAACTTGGGGAGTGTTTAGCTTTGGGTGTTCTTATTTTGTGAATGTTTGTTTGTTCTAGTTCAGAAGCAGTAATATTTTAAAATTTATGTTGGTAGAATTTCAAACTTACACAGAAAACTCAGAAGAAAATGATATAGAACTTTAAGTTCTGACTTACCAATCAATAATCATTTTGCTTCATTTCCTTTTATATTCTCTACCTGATACCTCAGAAAACCTTTCCTGAGAAGGGCAAATTAGTACATATTTTAGGTTATGAGGAAGGACCTTATACGCTGTGTCACAACTATTCAACTATGCCATCATAACACAAAACCAGCCACAGGCAATAGGTGATGTATAAACCAACAGGCATGGCCAGGTCTCAGTAAACATTTACAAATCCAGGCAGGTAGAAGGCTGTAGCTTGCCAATACCAGCTCTCTGTCACATATATACATCTTTTTCTCAAAGCTATTTACTTGTTTATTTATTAGAGTCAGTGGAGTACTTTATAAAACTATTACTTGCCTTGGCCCCCCATCCGTGTTTCTGATGTAATTGATGTATGCATCTGTATGCACAATAGCACTGACTCTTCCAGATGATTGTGATGTTTAGCAAGGACAGAGACACTGCTTTCTTTGTGGAGGTGTTAAGAAGCCAACACATATATGTGGACACAGCTTCCTTCTCTGACTTTGAATGGGTAGCAAAGCAAGGATGATCATTAGTGGAGCTTCCATTCATCTTTGCACACAAAAGCTATGCGTGATCTCTTGGGAGCTTGCTTGGCTGATGTCTTTCTTATAAAATTTGCAGGGCAGTGAGTGAGGAAGCCACAGTGTGTTTTACTAAAACTCTGTGATTCTTTTCATTTCCCTGTTAACAGCTGAGCTGCTGTGGTGTGCAGAACTACACCAACTGGAGCACCAGCCCCTACTTCCTGGAACATGGCATCCCTCCCAGTTGCTGCATGAACGAAACTGATTGTAATCCCCTGGATCTGCACAATCTGACTGTGGCCGCCACCAAAGTCAACCAGAAGGTACTTCCTTCCTCCCATCTCTAATGGGACAGGTGGTAAATGTTTGGGAGGGCTTTGTTACTTTTGTGAAACTATGACAAAACGGTGAGAAAGGGTAGCCTCAGAGGGAATTGAGAGTCTTCTTTTGTGGTTTTTGATTGTCCAGGAGAAGCACTTGACACCGCTCACTTCTGAAAGAGGAAGCTGTGTCTCCAATCGGTCTCATGTTGCTCTCCCACAGCAAGCATCTACCAGGCACAGCCATGACGGTTTAGCAAATGGTTCCTGTTAACCTTGATGGCTGTGTCAGAGAGTGTTCACTTTCTTCTTTCTGGGTACTTTTCTTCTCCTTAATATACCATCGAAACATGAAATTATTCACAGCTGGGTGCCAGTCTTTGGCAGGAAGAAGGGAGTGAAGTTGACAGACAGCATCTGCTTCTGCTAGGAGGGTGGCCTTTATTTTAGGGAGTTCACTGATGTAGGAAAAGAAATCAGGAACTCCAATTCAACTCACTGTCAACATCCTGATTGCCAAAGAAGCAGAAAGAAAAAGGATGGCAAAAAGAGATATGGAAGTCAGTGAGTACATCGTGCAAGAGAGAGAAATGAACTTTCAGTAGGCAAAGAGAAAGAAAACCGATTCTGCATTCCACTTCCGAAAGAGTACAATAAAGACATACTGCAACTATGTGTGAAGGCTATCAACATTCTTTTTTTATTTATTATTTTTATTTTATGTGTATGCGTGTATTGCCTGCTAGTAGGTAAGTGCACCCATGTCGTGCAATGCCCACGGAAGACAGAAGAGGCTGTTGGATCCCCTGGAACTGGAGTTATGGACAATTGCTAACTGCCATGTGGGTGCTGGGATTCAAACCCAGGTCTTCTGCAAGAATAGCCAGTGTTCTTAACTGCTGAGCCATCTCTCCGGGCCCTATCAACATTCTGAAACACTTAGAGAGATGCACTATATAAGATATGATTTGGGAAATGAAGGAGGAAATGTACTATTGAGTTTACCACTGGTTATTCAACCATGGGGCAAATTTTCTTTTCTTATTAAGGAAAAGATTCTATTCTTCTGATATCTTCAAAATTCTATATAACCTGGTCCAAATACTGAATAACTCATTGAGAAATGATCTATTCTCTCGAGATTAGAATGTTATGAGGTCATTTCTCTATTTCACCCATTTTATGTTGGTATCTAGACTTATTACTTTGCTATTGGTATGATTCAGGAAGATTCAGTACTGACGCCTTCCTGCCTGAGCTTGGAAAGCATCCTCTCCTATTGGAATTTTCTCAGGAACTCAATCTTTGAGGCTTCCTTTGCCTGGGCTTAGTTAATGAGGTTGTGTCTGGCATTTGCATGGTTAATCTCCACCATTTTACCATCATTTTATGAAATGCCAAGCATACCTAGCACATGATAGACACTCTGATTTACAGAAGGTAAGAAGTGATCTACGGGAGTGAGCATTTGTTTCTAATGCTCATAAAAGCAGCACCCATTGAATTTTTGTTTTAAAAAATCTTTTTTCCACACATTTCCTCTTCTGAAAATTGAGGATCCAGAAGTCCAAGGTACAGAGTCTGAAGTCAGACTCTGGTTTAAATTCTGAATTAGACACTTGCTGGTTGTGAGATCTTTGTCAAAATACTTAATCCTTCTCAGTTTTGTTCTTCCCATCTGTGAAATGGAGCAAATAACACTTCTTGCCACTTAGAGTTTGTATGAGGATCGAATGATATAATGCCAGGCACAGACTAAGGACACTGCAAGCATTAAGTGATAACACAGAGAAATGAAGTTATACTTCTATTTGGTAACTTGGGGAATTTACATTATATAGATTCCTTGGGGAAAGGAGGGGGGAAGAGAAAAGTTCCATAGGGAATTGATTGCTTGGTTTGGGAGATGGGTTTTATTTTTCTTTTGCTAGAGAGATAGTAAAATGTCTGCAGGCTCAGTTAGCTAATAATACTGCCTGAGACCCTACTCCAGAGGAATTCCTTGGCCACTTGTAAGAGCAAGAGGAAGAAGGGCTTATTCTGGTTGGTAGCTGCAGAAATACTTCTAGAGCCTATCTGAAAGTAGCCTTCTACTCCAAATAGTTAAAGCCTGCCATTTGCAGATGTTTTTCCATTGGTGCCTGGGCTGATTTAGACATGGTGAGAGGGTGAGGAAATTAACCATTCTGTTTCTGTGTTTCCTAGGAGATTTAGCAGGCCTCTGTAGATTTATCTCATGCTTGACAACCAGGCTTTCATATTAGGAAATTAAGAGAGATGGTTGTGTATAGATAAGATTGTGCTTTAGTGCAGAACTTGAGGTTGAATGCAAACGCGGCCTGTGGATGTACTATCATAGCAGCTCCTTCAGTCTGCAGAGCTGTACTGAGACTTGTCGACTGGGTTTTGGGGCCATAAGTTGAATAATAGAGAAAATAACTACGGAAATGGAAAATATTTTTTTGAAATCACTTTTATCTTCTCATTTTGATTTATCCTATTGCTGATATGACGTATTGATTCAATTCCTTGTTTGTAGAAAAAATAGGCAACTAATCTCACAGAACAGTACTTCTCAAGCTTTAATAGGCATATGAAACATCTGGCGATCTTGTTAAAATTCATTAAAATTCATTAACAATTTATTAAAAAGGAATCACCCAGGCACATGGCAGATGCCGGTTATGCAGGTCTGAGGTGGGGCCTCCAATTTGGCAATTCTCAAAGGCTCCATGCTGCTCATTGAAGACCTGCACATTGCGGAGCAGGTGTAGTAGAGACTATTCTGCCACAGTTGGTCTCATGCCAGACAGTCACTCACTTCACTTTCGTGATTTTTTGTACTGCTTGGAGGAGTGACCATATCAAAAATAAACGGACTCTAAAAATACCCAAAGATAGAGCGGTGGTGTGACTACTAACGGAGTGCTTACCTGGCATGTGTAAAAGCCCGAGTTCAGCCCCCTCACTGGAAAGACGAAAACAAACAAAAATCCTCCAAAGCAAATGAGTAGAAATCACACTTTAGAAACACATATTTGTTTTAAGTGTAGAATTAAAGCCACAGGGGGTGAGAAAGTTTCTGCCAAACCATTTTACAGAGTAAGAAAAATGCCCACATTGCTTCTCTCAGTGTGGTATTACATCAGGCTTTTGTTTCCATATTTGGAGTCAATCTAACACTGATTTGGTATGAATCTCATTCCCCCACTTGGTCATCACTGTGGGGGACAGACTGTGTAATGACGGGCAGCTTGGCAAACATACTATCTTCACGACCACCATTTTGGGGAAATATTTTGAATAGCTACTTCCCTTCCTGATTTTTTGATGCCTTTCTAACCCAAACACTTCTCCCTCCTGCTACCTTTTTGAAAAGAAATGTGATGTATCCTGTCTCTAGTTAAAGCGAAATCAGCTAGCTTCTACTGGAGAGAATCAAATTTTCCAACTAAGTAAAGAGTACAGTTTGTGAATTGCATTGAAACCATGTCGTGGCCCTGCTGCCAAGGTAATGCACCCTTTCTCTGCAAACAGGCTATGATTATAATATATCACTTAGAACGTAAGGTATTGGTAAAATTTTCACAAGCTATAAGAAATATTGAACACAGTTCGAATTAAAATGAGAGTAGGATATTTGCTATTGTTGTTTAGACATTATCATAACTTAGTATAATTTTCCTGATAGAAAGAACCACTTTTATTCTGTTACTAAATTAATGTCTTCATGTTTCACACAGTTTGTATATTCAAGTCCTTTATTAGAAAACTGGAAAATACGATGTATTCCTAATCAAATAAGTCGATTTGGGAATAAATTAATTTAGGTAGTTCTAAATGAATGTATACACACACACACACACACACACACACACACACACACTTCTAGTAATGCTGTTTGATTTAGAAGTAAGGGATTTGACACAAAGAGTTAGCTTTTGCCTTTCTTTCTTTCCTTCTTTTTGAGACAGAGTCTCACTATGTAGTACTGACTGGCCTGGAACTTACTATGTGGAGCAGGCTTGCTGCAAACTCATAGAGATCCACCTGCCTCTGCTTCCTGAGTGCTATAATTAAAGGCATGGGGCCTTTAATGGATTGCCAGTATTTCCAGTTCAAAATTTTGTCATGTCTTTTGATCTTTTCATGTGTCCTTTTATGTCTTCACAGTTTGCATCATAGAACTTACATATTTCTTGCTAAATTCAATACCACTAATGTGACATTTGTAGATGATGCACTTGCAAGGGAATTTATGTTGGAGAGATCTCAGTGAAACAAAATGGGCCATATATTAATTGTGCTATTGGGAGAAGTGTCTTTTGTGGGTTCCTTGTACTGTTCTCTATACTGTTGTATATGGTTGAATTCCTTGGTTTATTTGACTGGAATGCTTGTAAAAATTCCTAGGGAGAGCTGCAATTGTATTTGTTGAATTAAACTTGAAGTGTATGCGAAAGCGTTGCAAGTACACAAAGCCCAGCGTGGCCTGAGTAAAATGCCTCTCTGAGATCTCTTCTCTCTTTTTAGGGCTGTTATGATCTGGTGACCAGTTTCATGGAGACAAACATGGGGATCATTGCTGGAGTTGCGTTTGGAATTGCATTCTCCCAGGTACTCTAGATAATCTTTGCCAGGCCTGCTTAAGGCATTCTCAGCCTCCTGCTCTGGTATGCCTCTCCAGCCTCCAGATTCTCAGTTTGTCTTCCTGTGCCCTGGGGAAGGCTGATAGATGGGGTCAGAGCTCCTTGCTCGTTAGTCCTCAGGTCATCTGTTTATTGATTTTCCTTTTTCAACTTAAATGAAGTTTTGCCATCAAGGGAATATCAGTTACAGTTCAACTAATGATTCCCGAAAAACAACTTGCTTCTTCTGTAGGTCAAATGGAGGTTAACTGAACAAGGTGCTGGCATCACTGGAACATAAACAAGTCAAAATATCAACTGGCTCATCTAGATTTGGGGAGGCTTTTTCCTGGTTGACCTGTCCTATTTGTTCATTCTTAGCTTCTGTGGATTATGTATGGCATTGCTCCCTTTAAAGAAAGCCAACAATTAGCAGTCTTCAGCTTATGGGCATTATTTTGATCTTTGCATTTGATTATTCTGTTTCTTAGGAGGAAATCTAATTCTTTGTTTATTAAACTTTCCATCTCTTTATCTCCATTCACCTTCTAAATATCAATGGGAGAAATGAGTATGCCAATTAAGAAAGCCAAACATGTTCAAGTATAGAACAAACTTAAGCTGAATCTGAAAATCGAGCCCTCCTTCAGTCAGTAGGATCCTGTCCTACAGGCTTCTGATCTCTTAGCCAAATGTTATATCTTTGTTATAGATTTCTCTAGGGACAAGGACTGACAAGTATACTTAGTAGCTAAATAAAAACTTTATGTTTAACTTGAATTTTTTTCAGATTTCAGATCATTTTTCAAAGAAAGCCCAGTTTATGTCTCAGTAATATCCCCAAACCTCTAATTTCTGTGTAGGCTGTCTCAGCCCAACCAAGTGCAGTTTCATTTTACTCGTTTTTTCCTGAGATTTAAAAAATATTTTATTTGTTATTTTTATTTTATGTGTACAAGTGTATTGCCGCATGTATGTGAGTGCACCCGTGTCGTGCAATGCAGCGGAGGTCAGAAGAGGGCTTTGGATTCCCCTGGAACTGGAGTTAAGGACAGTTTGTAGCTGCCATGTGTGTGCTGGGAATCGAACCCGGGTTCTCTGCAAGAGCAGCCAGTGCTCATAACCACTGAGCCATCTCTCCAGCCCCTTCCTGAGATATTTTTATTGAAACTATGGAGTGTAAAGAAAAGTACCTAAATTATAAGTTTGCACTTTAATAAGTTATTGCCCATATGACCCATGCTTAGTTCAAGAAATAGTTCCTTAGCTTGCCAAAGTGTCTTTGCCAAGTAGATCTTAGCATTAGAGAGAGTGAAGTGCTTTTCTTCCCAAGAAGTTCTCGAAACATGTATGATATTTAATCTCACAAGAGCATGTGGGCTCAGTCACTGTGTGTTTCATGTTATAATTTCAAAATTCTCCTTTACCATGCTTGTTTTTGCACTCCTGAAGTGAATTAAGCCCTCAACATGCCGACACACAGACAAACCAGAGTGGGGTCATGAATAGTGCAATTAACGCAGTCTCCAGAGACATTTCAAAGGCAGTTATTGCCCTGAACTTTCTCCCAATTGCTGTAATATTTCAGTAATAACACTTAGTAACATCTCTGTAATGGCCTAGGGACAATTTTGAGGATCCTGAACCTTGTGACTCATGCAAATGCGTAAGATGCACTTAACAGCCTTGAACATAGTTTCCTCAGCACAGTTTGCTAACACCAGAAAAGACGGCTTGTGATTGGCAGTTGAAAAGAACTGTCACCTTGCAGGGGGAAAATACACACACACACACACACACACACACACCCCTACCTCGAAATCTTCCTTTATAGATACCCTAGAGAAACAATGACATAATGACATAATGGCAACATTGTACATGAGAAGAGAACATCAGTGAGCCCAGAACCTTCTGGATGAAGCTTATTGTCTAACAATATACCTATATGGTCATGAGTGTGTAAGTGGAGGGCAGGAAGATCTTGTTTTCATTAGTGAGATGAATCAAGTGTCCTCTGCACCTTTCTCATACCTCCCTGTGAAGGAATTTATGCTTATGACAAATGTTTAGCCAACCTAATGAGCATTCATCTGACTGCTTTCTTAAAGAAATTCCTTACTTGGGATGGTTGAAGATGCTTTGTGGCACACTGGAGCAGAGAAACAGGAGCTTTGTCTCCTGAAAACAGAAATACCACAGCAAGTTTAGGTCTCACCAAAGATCCACATAGTCATTGAGACAAGAAAAGAAATCACAAAGACCAGCAGCATTGTGCATTTCATACCATCCACTCACATAGCCAAGCAGAGCAGAGACTTAACATCCACACATGCTGTGCCCAGCTTGGCCTGGGAGGGCAGTGGTCCTGGCTGACTTTCCCCAGCTAGAGGTACTAGGAACTTCAGGGTTTTTAAATTTCCTTTTATTTATTATTTTTGTTTTATGTGTATGAATGTATTGCCAGCATGTGTGTAAGTGCACCCATGTCTCATGCAATGCTCTTGGAAGTCAGAAGAGGACGTTGGATTTCCCTGGAACTGGAGTTATGGGTGGTTGTTAGTCTCAGTGTGTGTTCTGGGAATCAACACACTGCAAGAGCAGCCAGTGCTCTTAACTGCTGAGTCATCTCTCAAAGAGGCCCGAGGAACAGTTTTGTTTGTTTGTTTGTTTTTAATTTATTTAATAACCACATAATTAGTAGAAGAATTTCATTACAGCAGCATTGACATAGTCAATAACAGTTTCCAGAGCAAAGATGCATCTCCCAATTCCTCCCATATCTCACTTTTTTTTTATAGCTTTGTGTACTCTTTCTTCTATTTTATTAATGGATTTTTTTGCTACTCCAAAATTCCCCCCTCTGAAGGGGTACCCTAAAATCTTTTAAGGATTAGGTAAGAGTTCACAAATATTTTTGACATTTTTGGCCTTTGGAACAGAGTACGTTGCTAAGAGGCCCAAGGACATTTTGACTTTTAGCCAAGAAACTGGCTACTTTTCTTTGGTCTTTTTACCCTAATTGCTTAGCCAATTCCTACCTTCTAGTCTTTTTTTTTTCAGCTAAATTATTTAATTTTACTTTTTAAAATTATTTATTTAATAGCCACATAATTAGAAGAAGCATTTCATTACAACAGCATTGACATATTCAATAACAATTTCAAGAGCTAAGATGTATCTCTTTCAAAATTGGCTGTAAATTTTTAGGTTTACAGTTGAATTAATACAGTTATACGTTTTGTACTCAGTATAAACCCTATAAGACAAAAAAAAATTGAATGAGGTTTTAACCTTTAAAAAAGATCTCCATTTCTTTTTAAAATATACTGTTTCATGCAGAAAAGCTCATTTTCAATGCAACTAGCGCTTAGATCTTTGCACATGCGTCTCTAATCTGATCTTCCTAAAACAAGGAACAGCAGTTTTTATGATTCCATCAACATCAGAGTTCTTGCAAGATGAAGGGTAGCTTCCAAACGCTAATAGATCCAGGACCTCAGAGGGACAACGGCAGCCACTTACTAGATGTCTATTGAGAAAGAATCAGCCCCATTGATCCTGGTCAGTGGCTCAGAAGCCAAACTTTGAAAACTTCATTGAGAAATTATGGAGCCAGTAGTATAGTCAAGCCTCATAATTGCTGCCTGACAACAATGAAACTTCTACTTCAACTCTCCTGCAATTTAGCAGGCTCTACTGGATACAAACCAGAGTGTAGGAAAAATCAGAGACATGCTTCCTCCCATCCTGCCTCCCCTTTTCCTTTTCTTCCACCCTCCGTTCATCTCTCTCTTTCTCTTTTCCTCACCTACTTCCATCTTCTCCCTGCCCTTTTCTTCAAATGCTATTGTGGGAAATTGCACACATATTGTTTTGGAGATTAAAGGTGGCGTAAGGATACAAGGAAATTTATGCTGAGTGCTGTTTTCCAGAAGGAGGGGAGACTCAGTTGAGGTGGGGTAACTACTACAGATCCAGGATGGTAACACTGACCCCCCTCATTTAAACTGCTGTTTAAAATGTTAGGACCTGAAATCACCCTCATTCCTGTATCACGTAACACCTAGATGGAATTCATTTTGGTTTTTCATAAGGGAAGAGTTTAAGTCAGTTAGTCAGAAAGCAAGGGGTACTCATCAAACATACAGAACCCACTCATACCAATTCATCCTCTGAGACCTCTTACTTCCTTACAGGGCCTTCCTCAGGGCCCACAGTCTCATAGGATGACTTATTCTGTGCCAGCAATTCTTTTCAAGTCCCTTGAAAGGACCTGTTTAGCTTTTCTAGGTAAAGGGCGGGACAATCCAGGTCTATTCCCAGATCAATACAAAAAGACGATGCAACCTCAATTTTTGTGAAAGCTACCTATATATTTTAGGGAAGATTCTTAAACCTCTACTAAATCAATTTTCTTATCTGCAAAGCTGAGATTATAATATGGCAAAGGGTCAGAAATTTTTTGTTACATCTGAATGCTTATGTACCTGCAATACTTTTTTTTTCTTTTCTTGGCTAGTATCTGATTTTTCACGCTATGAAATATATTGTGAAATTTGTTGGTCTTGGAAAATATCAATCTTTTTAAAAGGGACAAGCTGTAAGTTTCAAAGTTCTTTCACTCCTAGGAGAGTTTAGTTTCTCATTTGGCAGCATATTCTGAAGGTTAAGGCCATTATACCTTTGGCCACTTCACAGTTAATGCATGATAATATGTATTTTATAGCATGATCTTATGTAGGCCAGAGCTTGGTAAGACATGGGACAAATCTAATAAGGTGCTGAGTTCTCCTTGCCTGATGTTGGTTATCATTTGTGTATCTCACAGCACAATTTAATCTCTAAAGAAAGATAAGAATCAAGAACTGGAACCTGTGGGGTGACTTAAGAGCCAGGAGAGCAGAGTGCAGGTGTTCCTGACCAACGCAGACTGAAATGGCCACAGGTGTTCCGCCTATCAGATAAGGGTGACTAAGTAGACTGGGAAAGTGGTTCTCTCCTCTGGGAAGCTTATGAAAGTACCAGTTGCCGAGCCCCACTTGAATGTGTCTGATTCAGCATGTTGTAGGGTAGAGTCTGAAAATGCATTTCTGATAAAATCCTATGGGGTGCTGGTACCTTTGGTCTTCCTGCACCAGATTATCTCTGAAGGTCCTTGCCACCTATGATGTAATAAAACATGCACAGTTGCTTTAAAAGAAGGGATTGTTGGCCAAAGAAAATTGCCTCTATGCTTAAGTACACAATTGAGCCTGTATCTAAAACATACTGATTCTCTGGGTTCAGAAGAACATTGGTTTCTAATGAAAAAAGAGAGATATGCTTAGTTATCTTGATAGTTTATCAGATTCTCCCATGCCACAGGCTAAGCCAAGGCACAAAACAAGGTAGAGAACTGGAATGTTCTGAAGAGGTTGCAGGGCACTCTGAATGGCTCTTCTGTGGCCCCTGAAAAGCTAGGAAGTGAACCCTGGGTGTATATGGACCTCTTTAGGTCTGTGATACCTTGATGACTGGGAGTCAAAGAGAGCTAAAAGATCTTCTTTCCCTTTCCCACTCTCTCCACCTACCTCTTACAAGCTATGACTTTCTTATCTCACTGGCAAATAGACGCAGTCACAAATAATGTCTCCATTCTTGTCTCAAGGAAGGAGCTACAACAATGCCAGCCAAGTATAACCAGAGTATTATACCATGTTGAAAAAAATCTTCCAAATATATTCAGGCTTCCAAATCATTCAAAGCTTATGACTTTGAATTAAAACATCTCACTAGTTCCACATCATCTAATAATTTTTTTCACATTAGTCTCACAAATGTGAACATATTTTAATCCTACTTGGTATCAGAAGTTGTTCTGAAATGGCCACAGTGAGCTACTGCTGGAACCTTACAGTCAAATCTATAACCTCCCCATACCAGTGATTAGACTACCTCCAGCTTAGAATCTCACAATGAAAATCAGGTTTTTCCTTCACTATTACCATTTTTCCTTCACGTGAAGAAACTTTTGTTTACTAACACTATATCTAGGGACACACAAGTATCATAACAACTCTGTGTCCATAAATATATGCAGTTATGTATCAATGAAAATAAAAATTTACAATTAAAATGTACACCTAGGGTTGAAAGAAGGGTGGAATTTACTGACTTGAGATTCTTGTTTTCCTTTGTCTCTTTGGCAACAGTTGATTGGCATGCTTTTGGCCTGCTGTCTGTCCCGGTTCATCACGGCCAATCAGTATGAGATGGTTTAAGGAGGTGAGTGGCAGGACGGCGTGTTGAATCAGGGAATTCTAACGTTGGTGCCCATACTACCCTTCAAGTGGGCAGGAGGACTGCCAGGCCACTTAACTACCTGATTTTGGTGGCACTTGTCCACATGTAGAAATCTCACATGCATATGCCGGGGAGGAGGTGGGATGGATGCTATTGTGAAAATGTGGAAATGTTTTCTCTTTACCTTGTTACCTTTTGTCCGAGGCCTTATTGATAGAGAATCACTCACATGTTTTCTTTTTCTCTTTCTCTCAGTCTTTCAAGAACAATGGAATAAGAGGCCTGTTTTTAAAAAGAACTACAGCAGTCTCTGAAAGACCTCCAAAGAATGTTAGAGCACAGTACATAATACACCTGCCCCGTTCCACTACCTTCTTTCCCCAACCCCACCCCTTGCGTGCAACTGACACCCCTCTCCAGTCTCTTCTCTGCCTTTCGGCCCATATCATGTGTAGTATCCATCTTGTGAAGTCCTCTTATTCCACACAGTGTAGCCAGGCCCCTGCAGCTAGTCATAGTGAACCCCACCCTAAGGCCCTGTGTGTGCCAGCTCTTCTGTGTGTACTTGGTCTAACTGCAGCTCACTGTAGATGACTGATTATTACATCATCACTGGCCCCCTGTGGCCCTGCATGTAGTATGAGAGGCTTCTGTCATCCCCTCACTCTGGTCCATAATTGCCACGCACCTTTACGTAGATAAGCAGATGATAGTTATGTATTCTTTTGGCATAATCTCATTTGGTTTTGTTTTCCCTTTTCTGGGATTCGTTTCTACCTTCTTTTAGGCTGTCTTTAAGACATGGACAGTGACACATAGTCGTTATTCATGAGGAAAAAACAGCATGGTGGAATTGATTGTTGAACGCTAGCTAGGTGGCCTCCTTGCTCATTATTGTTCCACACCTGGATATGTAGAGACAGTTTAGTGCACTTTTGTCTCTCAGTTGAAGCCTGTATAATCCTGTTACAAGGCTGCGTTGTTGCTCTCCTTGAAAGCAATGATATCACTTCTAGTTGACCCCAATTAATTGCTGTGGTGTTATTTTACTTATTTCTGTATGTTTTTTTTTCTTGCATTGACATTGTAGACTTTGAGGATATCATCAGATCACTTTAAAAATGAGTGTGAAGGGGAAACAAAAGTCAAAATATTTTTAAAAGATCTTTAAAATAATGCCTCTGTCTAGCATGCCAACAAGAATGCATTGATATTGTGAACATTTGTGATATATGTATTAATAAATAGAGCAACTACAAATGTCTGTGTTGTGGTTGTTTTCTTTCATTGTGTGGACAGTCTTTAAACACAGATTCCCTTTCCATCTTGCTCATCAGGGGACTGAGGGCAGCCTCATCTTATACGTAGTTAAGATTCACCTGTATTTCTACCCAACCAAAAAGCTGAAGGCTTAGGGTTTTTATCATGGATATTTCAGAAATCTGAATCATTTATCATGAACAAGATAGATTTGTTGGCTACAGGAGTAGAACCTTCATAGTATTTCATCCCTTTGAAATTCATGAAGGAAATACAATGATTTCAGCAGATTTTTTAAAGTCTGGATTTCATTTTAAAATGAAATGAGGATCTATCCTTTCTTTCATCGTTTCTGATAAACACATATTCTTCCTTCTCCTTTTTTTCCTCTGGATCAAACTGAATAAACACAATCTAAGGAACTATTCAGTTGTTCCAATGCCCTAATTTTTACTGAAGTATGAAATGCTTAGCCTTGATTTAAAGAGCATTTTAACAATAAGTACAGGATAATATATTATCTGAAATAGTTTTCTTTTTTGATGAATCATCAAAAAGAAAGATCTTAGTAAAAGCATAAATTGATCAGTCCCCAAGTGAGTGGCTCTAAAACGCTCTTTCTTCTGTAGAACAGTCTGTAATTGGGGTGACAGTAGCTTTCTAACTTTGCATCGATGAGCCTGAACTCTGCATGATATAATCCCTGCAAGTTGTGAAGAGGAACTTCCCAACACTCAGAGGTTCCTGCTTTTGAAGGCCAATGTTTTAAGAAAGCACAGAAAGTTCTTCTTTAGAAACACGTCACTCAAAACTTATTCAGTATTTCATTTTTAACTTTGCAGTACATATAGAAATGAAGGTTTTCTATACAATCTTAACCACATCACAGCCAATGGTTCACCTTTTTTGAAAACTGAGTTTTTAGTGTATTCTGGTAAGAAATCTACACACTTTCTAAATTAAATTCAGATCTTGCATTACGTAGTTTTAATGTGAAACATTTGGGCCAAGATTAATGTTTACTTCAAAACTTTAAAGTATTCACATTTCAACTCCGCATAACTTTTATACAATGTACATTCCTCCTTTGACTTCTAATTTAAAATACAAATTTAAATACCTTTTTTTCTTTTTGAAAAAGAACATATATGGCGGGGCTGGAGAGATGGCTCAGCAGTTAAGAGCACTGACTGTTCCTGCAGAAAACCTGGCTTCAGATCCCAGCACCCACGTAACAGCTAACAACCATCTATAACTCCAGTTCCAGGGGATCTGATACCCTCTTCTGACTTCCTCAGGCATTATACAACATGGGCACACCTACCGATATGCAGACAATACATTCATACACGTAAATATAATAAAGAAAATATTTTTTAAAAAGAAGACATCTGGATACAAATGCTTGACTGGATAGGACTTAATATATATGACAGAATACCTGAAATCTGGATTTTCATCCAGTATTCTGCCTGTATACGTGGTTCCATCTTCTTCACTTTGTCATGTTACCAGGACCGATTTACATTATTTTCAATATATTACATACTGCCTTGTAGTTCTCTAATTATTTCATGTGAAAGTAATTTCACTGACAGCTGATCAAAATCTTTTAATAGTGTTCTTGAAGGCAAGGACAAAGTCAAATAGTGCCTTTATATCCCTATATTGAATGGCACAGAACTGAGTACATTTTAGGTTCTCAAATTCCTTTATGAATAATGAATAAAGGTTCCCCAAGTCCTGAAACTGTCAGAAGCTTAACTGGTATTGCCCGGCTATATTTTCTTTGTTTCATTTCTTCCCTGAGTCCAATTATCACTAGAATTCTATAATATCCCAGTTTTACCTCATATCCTCTTTACCAGCTAATGAACAATGTTTTTTTTTTTAATTTGTTTTTATTAACTTTTGGGGTATTTCGTACAGAACATCTCAATCTTAATACCCCCTTCCCCACTGACACCCTCCCATAGCAGCCTCTCCCCCCCCCCACAGGTTCATGCATTCTGTCATTTGTCTTAAGGCCTATTGTGTCAAGTTAGTGTCCCCAGACATTCCTTAGTGAAAGCCCATCTACGGAGGTCTAGTCTGCTTATCTAGTGTCCCTCGCTTTAGGAAGATCAGTTCTTCCTCACCTAGAAGTAATCAGTTGGCAATATTTCTTCAGTGAAGATTGGGGTCTGCTGTCCGTTTCCCCGGTTCTATGCTGGGTTTTTGTCTGCCTCATTCTGCATACACACAAGGCTCAGGACTTGTGTATGCTGACACCATTGCTATAGATTCATATGAGCAGGGTCCCAGGAGCATGTAGGACTCTATTTCTATATGATCGTGCACCTCTTCCCTGGCTCTTACAATCTTTCCACTCCCCCTTCCACAATGCTCCCTGAGCCCTTGGTGAGTGAAGTTTGATATAGGAGTCCTGCCCAAGGACCAACGTTCTGCAGACTCTTAACCTCTACACTTTGGCCATTTGTGACCTTTTGTGTTCCTGGCCCTCTGTTGCATGAGGGAGCTTCATTAATGTGAACTGAGAGATTCATGAGTGTCCTCTTTACCCCTGTTCTATGTTCTGTGAGCCTTAGGTGTAGAGGTTGCATTGTAGATGTGTCACTTAAGCCTGAGTAATTCATAGACAATGTCTGTGTGTGACCAGTTGTGGTACTTGGGAACAGTCTCCATCTGGGGCAAAAGAAGCTTCTTTGATGAGTGGTGACTGGGATACCTGTCTGTAAATATAAGGATACATATTTTGCATATTGTAAGACATTACATTAGTCTAATGATGTGACAGTCTTGGGGTTTTTTCTAAGATCTATGACCTCTCCAGCCATATTTGGTTATGTTTATAGTACCGCAGTTGAGTATCCTCCCATTGAGTGGGCTTTTAGTCCAATTTGGTAGCCGTTGATTGCCCCCAAGATGAAAGTGCCACTACTGTACCAATGTCATATGCTGTGCCGGACATTGATGTAGTTATTTGATCTTGAATTTGGTGTTGGACCATCGATTGATACTTTCCCTTGGCACTTTCATAGTGTTCTTCAAAGCTATGAGAGCTAGCCTTCAGGGTCTGTGGCTTCCAGGTCAGTTCCAACTCTATTGCTCCAAATCCTGTGTCCTAAGTATGTTCTGTGTGTATGGATCACCCTGGCCAACAACTCAAAGGAAGGTTTCTCCTGTTTGGCACTTTTTTTTTGTTATGTAGCCTTTAGCTATGCGTAGGACTCATGTAGAGATATTGTATATGTAATTTGTCATTAGGTTGTTGGACTAATGTGATTCCCTCTGATGAACCATGATATTTTCTTTTTTAAAAATATTTTATTCATTATTTTTATTTTATGTGTATGAGTGTATTGCCTGCATGTGTGTAAGTGCACCTGTGTCATGCAATTCCCACGGAGGTCAGAAGGAAGCATTGGATTCCCCCGGAACTGGAGTTACAGATGGTTGTTAGCTGCCATGTGGGTGCTGGAAATCAAACCCGGGTCCTCTGTAAGAACAGTCAGTGCTCTTAACTGCTGAGCCATCTCTCCAGCTCCTGAACCATGTTTTTATCTCATGGATATTTCATAGTTTTTCAGACATCCCTGCCCTTCAAAATAAATAGCTATATTTTTAATCTTGGTATGATCAAATTGAGATTTTTATCTAGATTTATATCACTAGAATTTATTTTTTCAGATTTTATTTCTTTTTAAAATATTTTAGTTATTATTTTTTATTTTATGTGTATGTGTGTATTGCCTGCATGTAGGTCAGTGCATCTGTGCCATGCAATGCCCACGGAGGACAGAAGAGGCTGTCAGATCCCCTGGAACTGGAGTTACAGACAGTTGTTAGCTGCCATGCGGGTGCTGGGATTTGAACCCGGGTCTTCTGCAAGAACAGTCAGTATTCTTAACCACTGAGCCATCTGTCCAGCCTCCAGATTTTATTTCTTGAGTGAGGAAATGGGGCGGTAAAAACCTTCTAATGGAACTGGAACTATGTGAAAATGGCTAATGGACAAAAAGGAAGGAATCAAAGAATTGACAGGTAAACACCTAGTGCTCGTGAGTCTCTACAGGGGATACTATTAGATCATACATACACAGAAAGTTTAGTCTGTGTAGTTCCCAAAGAGTAATATAATCTTCTTTAAAATGATTATTTGAAGATGCACTGAATTTATACCATAGGACATGTGGAAAAGTATTAAGAATCCACCTTCAAGCAGTGTTGATTAATTGCTGTGTATATAGCAGCTTGGGAAAGCCAGTAACCTTTCTACTAAAATAATTCAGAACTGGACAGTTGACTGTGAGAAGTCTAATATAATGCCATCGCTCAGTACAACTGCATTAATTATCTATTGTCTTATAGTATAATATCCCACCACTTATCAGTTTAAAATAACAAATATTTATTATAGGTTTGAGGGAATCAGCAATCCCAGTAGAGGTTAGCTGAATGTTTCTGGCTCTGAAGTTCTTTGATGATGTTATGGTTAAGCCATTAGTTGGGCTGCATCCTCCTGTGAAGGCTCAACTTGAGGTAGGCACATTGGCTTCTAAGCCCATTCAATTGCTTGTTGACAGCCTTTGGTCTCTTGCCATGTGGTTCTCTCCACAGGGCTGCCTTTTGACTTAGCAGCTGGTTAGCCCCAGGATGAGCAATCAAAGAGAGAGTGTCTGAGACGGAAGCCAGTATTTTATGCCCTAACAGAAGTGACAAGCCATCACTTTTTTAAATATCCCATTCGTGAGAAGTCTTTGAATAAATCTTGCTCATGAAAAGGGAAGAGGATCATACACAAGTGTGTCAGGAGGCTGAGATCATTGGGCACCATTCTGAGAGTCAGTCTACCACAGTTATAGTTTTTGCTTCTTCTTTTTGGGACAAACCGAAAAACTCACAAAGTTCATAGATAATGCCAACTAAATAAGCAAGATAAGTATTTCACACTTAAGTTTACATTCCATTCTTAACGGATTTTTTTTCTATTTTTTTTGTGATGACCCAAGGATTTTTTGCATCATCTCAAATATTCTCTTCAGAAATTAGAAGTCCTGAAAGCCAGATCAAGGGCTGTAAGTTTCCAAACATATCAAAGCTACTTTTCTATTATCTTGAATTTTTAAATTTCTGGATACCTATTTCCTCTACTAAAAATATAGCAATTATCTTCATTCTGAACTCCCACACATGTTAGGATAAAACAGTTCTGGTGATAAATCATTAAAAGTAAATTACTCGATATTTGATTTTAACCTTTCTTTTATGACTTTTATTTCATGAGGACTAGTGCTTTTAATGATGGTTGATACATTCAAATGAATGTTAGAGTCATTTTATTTTGATTTATTGAGTAAAAGAGGACATTGACAAGCTGATAAATGAGTATGTCAAAAGTACTCTCCAGATGGGAGAGGGTCATATTTGAGTTGAAGGAATTTCTGACAATCTGATTGTGCAGGTTTCTATATATGGCAATAGGGCATGTTAGGGAAGCATGGCAAAGAAAATCATTTTCCTCTTTAAACATTGAGATCATGGGGATCAAACCATGGTCATCTCTATCCTCTTCTCTTGGGCAATTTTACCCATCTCTGTTGTTTCAGTTACCATAGAGATGACAGTGTCTTCTTTCTTCAAATATCCAACTCACACTTTATTTGGAAGCTACAGATGTGTATAGTTTAGCTGTCAACACTCCTAAGACTTTCTGAGACTGGAAACCTAGAGTAGTGATAATGATGAGACCAACTTGGGCTCAAATCCAGGAGAGGTCCAGATCAGTGTGAGTTGGACTAAAAGAAATGGGAATTTTGGTACAATTTTATGCAATAACTCTGTGGGTAAATACTATGTGCCAACCACCACTTTCAGCATGAGACTACAGTGGTATTAAGACAATACAGGCTATTACCTGTATGGAATTTATTTTTAGTAGAAGAAGACAATAATAAATGTACGGAGGAATAAGGCTAGTAATTGGCTTTAAAAGTAAATGAGTGCGTGGCATTTGGTGACCCTAATTTAACAGCTGAACTTTCACTATGTATTGCAATTAGTTCACGAACCTGGAGAATCAAGCTCTGTTATCAACTCATCTGAATTAATGTTAAAGAAGTCATATTTGTACATGTCTAAGGTTTGTGGTGGGACACTGTGACCAAAGGAGACTATAAGCATAGAAATGAGCCACTTATAATTCTATAAATAAAGATAACAACTTCCCTAAATTTGGGTACTGAACAAACTTCGGGAAATTTCATAACTCAATCATTTTATATGCCCTATTACAATGAAGAATTGACTTCAGGCAGAGAGGATGAGAGTGTTTATGTGAGCATATTAACAAAGGATATATATGCTGTGATTGTGATTGGTTGGGGACTAGACCTGGCCCTTCAAATTTGGAACCTCACTAGTTCTGCTCTTTGTATATACATGGCTTTGTTGTCAGGTTAAATTTAAAGAAAGGATGTCAATAGCTTTAAGAACAAAATTATTTTCAAGTCACTGGGCTACATTATGATGCTAATGAGAGGTTCCATAGCTACACAAATGTGATCTCAATCAGTAGGATCAGTAGTGTGGGCTTCACCCGAAAACCTGTTACAATGCCAAAATCTCACCAGGTGTGGTAGCGCATGCCTTTAGTCCCAGCTAATGGGGAGGCAGAAGCAGGCAGATCTCTGTGAGTTTGAGGCCAGCCTTGTCTCCATAATGAGTTCCAGACCACCTGAGGCTGCAGGGTGCAGGGAGACCCTGTCTCAAAAAGACCAAAAAAAAAAAAAAAAAAAAAAAAAAAAAAAAAAAAGAATAGCAAAATCTCCAGCCACACTTAGAATCTATATATTTTTTTAGGACCTTTGGGGATTCATATTCACAAAATCTTTAAGATTTAGGATTTAGGCCCCTGGTTTCCAAACTTAGCTATACTTTGGAATGACCAGAGAGTAGGAATATGCTAGACATGAAGATTTTTAAGGCTCCCCAGTGAATTCTGATGTGCAGCCAAATTTGAGAACATTGATTTTTAGGCCACAGATTGAGCCATAATGTGATTGGTGTCCTTAAAATGTTGATTATTTTGCTACCCAGAGAACCAGATTTATAGTGTAAGTCCATCAGCTACAATACTCTACCCATGAAGAAAGGTAACAATGTCTCACCCAACCTCATCCTTATCCATGAAAACTGGTACATAATGGAGAATGGCTATTCTGATAAGTGGGTGGGACAAGTGTCAAGGGCATTGAGAATCCCTTTCCAGCAGATGGTATCATTTATCAGCTGGTTTAGACAGCAGCGATCTCTCATTTATATGCAGTAATTTTTCCCTCTTCACCAGGGATTAACTCCACAGAAACACTGAGAAAGACTAGCCTGCCTGCTACTCACCCTATTCAGTTTAAATTTATTTTGTGTAATTGTGTGCAATAATTTATCTGTGAAATTCCTCCAGGGAAAGAAACCACATGGCTAGATAGCTCAAGCTGCTGAAGACAGTAAATAGAATGGCTTGATGCATTCCATTAAGTCATAAAGCAAACAACAGAGGATTGGTGAGGAAGGGGATGTAACTGAACATTCATAAAAGGGTACCTTTGGGTATAGGCACCCTTTCCTTCTCCCATCTCTGTCTGTCTCCCAGGAATGTGATTTGGAAAATTAAATCTGCATTGAGCATTTCCAGATTTTTTTTTCATGAAAATTGAATCATTGAAATGGGCAAGCAGACACTACTTTTAAAATTCTAATATGTTAAATTCTTTGTGGTCCCAAAGTAACACTAACCTAGACATGGTTAGAGGAATGCATATGTGAAGTTCCATCTTGATGCCCAGAAGGCAGGCTGCAATGTGCTTTTGGGTATGACTCATTTGTGCCCATAATAACAAGTAAGAAGTCAAGCTGGTACACTGAGAGAGTAGATGTTCTTCACATTTCCTATATGATGGTACTGACGCTTCCGAGAGCTATGGTCTTCCAAATTCAATGTCCATTGTAGCCGAAAATGCCACAACGTGCTTACATGCAAAGCTAGAATTTCTAATTCTGATACGAGTTCTATTTCATACCAATTTACTGTGGAAATACCCACTGCTGATCTGCCATTGCACATGCAATCAATGAGTAAATACAGCATAGCTGATCTGGTTGGAAATGAATGATTACAAGTGAGTCTATACCTACCCTCTTTCTTTAGAATCTTAGCATTTCATTCCCACAAAGACTGTAGCTCTTCAGTAGAGGTATGTGTTGCTCTTTCTTATAAGGAAGAGACTGAAAATCTAAACCCTGACTCTTTGCTTCCAAGTTACTCTTTCTCTATGAAAATGTTTTTAATTAAGAACTTTAAAAAGGGCTGGAGAGATGATTTGCAGTTAAGGATACATGCTGCTCTTGCAGAGGACCCAAATTCCATTTCCAGCACACGCATGGCAGCTCACATCCATCTGTAACTCCAGATTCAGGGGATCCAACACCCTCTTCTGCCCTCTGCGGTCACCAGGCGCACATGGGGTCATGTGTATACATGCAGGCAAAATACTCATATACATAAAATAAAAATCAGTAAATCTTTTTTAAAAGAATTTTTAAGAAAGAGGCTAGAGAGATGGCTTAGTGGTGAATAGTGTATACTGATCTTACAGAGTACCTTAGCTCTGAACACCCACTCAAATAGTTCACAATAGTTCACAAATAGTTCTCCAGCTCCAGGAGATCCAATGCCCTCATTGGCCCTCTGTGCACACCTGCACTTATGTACACATACTCATGCACAAATACACAAATAAAATCTTTAAAGAATAAAATAAGAATTTAAAAATTCAAGTTCACCAACAAATTTTTAAGAAATATTTTATTTTTATTTCTTATGCATATGCATGTAATTGCCTGCATGTAGGTAAGCACACCTGTGTTGTGCAATGCCCGCAGAGGACAGAAGAGACTGTTGGATCCCCCGGAACAGGAGTTATGGGGACAGTTGTTAGCTGCCATGTGGGTGCTGGGATTTGAACCCGGGTTTTCTGCAACAACAGTCAGTGTTCTTATCCGCTGAGCCATCTCTCTGGCCCCCAATTCACAAACAAACTTTATTTTTACTTAATTACTTCTAAAATGTATATACATACCAAATGTATAGCATCATATAGAAAACGGTGAACTGATTTGAGAATGTTGTACTTTTTGTCTTCCTGATTCTAATGCTTTTACATCTTCACCATTACAAGGAACACATGGTTCCAAAGGATCAAAAATGGTATTGGAGAGGCAGAGGAGACATTGCATTTGTATCACTAAAAACAAAGTTTTGGATAATCCAAAGCCTTTATCGCCATACCACACCCAAATAATTTTATGTTAATTATAAAATCTCTATAAGCTTTACTTATTAATTTTTCATATATTCACTTTCTTGATACTAAATGAAAGAATTTGGAAGAGCAGGCTGAGGAGATGCCACTAGAGGAAAAAGCACTTGCCACACAAGTATGAGGACCAAAATTCAGATCCCCGGCACCCACATAAAAAGCTGGGTAGGCATGGAAGCCCCTGTGTAATCTCAGGGCTCCAGAGATAGAAATGATATCCCTGGGGCAGTTATTAATTACACTAGGCAAATCAGTAAGCTCTGGGTTCTGCAGGAGACCTTGTAGAATAAAGAATGACAGAGAATGACACCTGATACCAACCTCTAGCCTCCACAGATGTGCATGTATACCTACATGTATATATACCCCACTCATGCAGACATGCACACACACACACACACACACACACACACACACACACACATACATTCAAAGAAAAGAAAACAAGAATTTGGAATAGTCTGGTGGAAGGTAGGGGTGAAGAGAGATTAGGCTGTTTGTAGCTTTGTTCCAATTTTAACATGAAATAAAAATTGCTTATCAAGCATAATGTATGTTATTAGTATGATCAAAATACCTTGTATGAAAGTCTCAAAGAATCAATAAAATATTTCTAAAAGATAAAAAAGTTAAAAAAATAAATTGCAAGGCATATAAAACTAGGGTTAATTACTGTACCAACTTTCCTAGGATGAGTTGTGGTCAGTAAAGGTAGAAATATCAAGTCAAAACATTAGGCAACATTGCCAATGGAAAGTCAATCAGAAAGAAAGTCAGATATTTTTGTAATCAAAACATCAGTCAGTAAGAAATAGGATTTTGAAAATTTACCATTAAATAATATCTTATTGCTCATGTTCCAGGCTACCAGAATCATTTCCTCAGGAGACTTAGGTGAGTATAGGTCCTACTAGTGACCCTAAAGGTGAATTTATATAGTTGAACCATGTTGTAGGATATTCCAGGTGCCAGGATGCTTCTGTGAACTAGTAATCAACCACAGCTTGCTTTCTAGACTATAACTGAAACACAGTGATGAAGTCTGAGCTGTCACCCCAAAGACTCTTAGAAGTTATTTCCACTCCAACATCAACACTACCTTATTGTACTCATCTCTGTTAGCTCCTAAGAATGAAGTTCTGAAGAACTCTTCTTCGCCTCTTCCACAAGTCCCTGAGCCCTGGGTATGGAGTTTAATATAGGAGTCCTGTCTGAGGACCCACAATCTACAGACTGGCAAGATTGTAAGAGTCAGGGAGGAGGTACAAGAACATATGGAAATAGGGTCCTACAGGCTCCTGGGACTTTGCTCAAATGAACATGCAACAATGGTGTCAACCTGCACAAGACCCATGCAAACTTGAGCAGACAAAAACTCAACACAGTGGGAGGCAGAGACAGGCAGATCTCTGTGAGTTCAAGGCCAGCCTGGTCTACATAGTGAGTTCCAGGACAGCTGGGGCTACAGGGAGACCCTGTCTCAAAAAGACCAAAAAAAAAAAAAACCCACAGAACTTTGGAAATGGACAGCAGGCCCTAATCTTAGTTGAAGAATTATTGGAAGATAATTAGTGGATAAGGAAGAGCTGATCTTCTTAAAGGGAGGGACTCAAGAAGGCTGACTAGACCTAAGTGGATGAATTTGCACTGAAGGACATTTGGGGACACTAACTTGAGTCTATAGGTTTTAACACAAAGGACAGAATGCATAAATTCCAGCGAGGGCAGCTATGGGAGGGTGCCAGTGGGAATGGGGTATAAAGACGATTAAGATGTTCTGTATGAAATACACAAAAGTTCAATAGAATTTTACCAAAAAAAAAAAAAAAGTCTTTCACTAGTAAAGGCCAAGCGTGTCTCATGTTTCTTCTGGGCCAATTCACAGCTCATCCCTTACCTTTAAGCCAGCAATCTACCAGTAGTAGAGACTCCCAAAACAGTACAGTGGGAAAAAGAGAAAAGGTCATTAATGACTTCTCAGGTAATGAAAACACTGAAGATAAATTGCTGTTTCACAGAGTCTGGATGGGAGATAGTACTTGAAGTTCAAAACAACCTTATATTAAAATCAATCTAGATAGACAAAAGGGTGAAAGTCACCTTTTTTATATATATATAAAATGGTAAACTTATGAGCATTATGGGCTACAGCGGGGATACTGATCTGAATTCAGTACTGTCTCCTGCCCAGTGCTTGATGAATAAATGTGGGATATACAGTAGAATCTGCAACTATGGAGTCAACTCTGAGTGTTTTGTATCTTCAAGTAGACAAGTAATCATAACAAGGATGCCAAAGTTCCTCGGGTCCAAGTACTTATCACGAAAAGATTATCTCCCTACAGAGAAAAGGCAACCACTTTTATGACCTTTTGCATTTTGTCAGATTTACTGTTTCTCTATAACTGGTGTAGATGAAGAAAATCAAATGTTCCCCTTTTTCCTGATGACAACACATCTGCTTTGTTCGCTGTCATATTCTGAAGATCTCCTGCTCTCATCAATCTCATTCATGGAGAAGAACCAGGGATCTTTCTTAAAAGCTTGAAGGGCACTTTGAGGCATGTGCAACCACCCCTTCAACTACCCTAATTTCTTATGCCCTTGCAGGAAAAATGACTGTCCTTGGGAAATGAAAGGAGATCAGGAATACCTTGGTGGTACTTGGTGACACCTTGTGAATTAGGTCAGTTGTATATGTAATCTTAATCATCTGCAGTGATAAAATGTGGATTTTTAAGACCATTCTGCAACAATAATAATTAAAGAAGAATAGGTCTTGAATTTGAGAGTGAAAGGCAGAATTAGGTGGAGGGGGGAAAGGGACAGCTTAAGATGATCTAAAAAGAGCACTTGTGTATAAGATTCTTAAAAAATAAAATTATTAAATTAAAAAGAACATTTCAATATGGTTCATAATGTTGCCTTCCTGGTTATGTACTCACTGAAATATTCCTGAGAGGATATTGATAGCAGCTTTGTTTACAATAGCTCCACACGTGAATCAAATACTACTCAAGAATAACAAAAACAAACTTAGACACAGTGACATGGATGAATCTCTTAGACAAAATATAAAGTGAAAGAACATATAAAAGAGAATATTAGTCTACTGATATAAAATTCAAGAATAGATAAAACTCATCAATAGTCAGAAGTCACTTGGTGGTTACAGAAAGCCGAAAACTTAAAAAATAAAAGAACTGCAATGTGATCGAGCAATAGCACTTCTTGGTATGTATCCAGAAGAAAGAAAATGAGTCTCTCAGCTATCTATACTTTTGTACTCATTGCAGCATTCTTTATGAAATCAAGATATGTAAACTGCTTATGTGTCCATCAACAGATGATAGATAAGGAAAAAATGTGTGTATATGTAATGGAATATTAAGCCCTTGTAAAGAAGGAAATCTTGACATTTCTGATAGCATGCATGAACTTAGGAGATGTACTAATAGAAATAAGTCAGATGCCCCAGGTCAACTCCTGATTATATGATTTAAGAAGGAAAACTCATGGGAACAGAGCAGAATGACAGAAGGCAAGGGCTAGCAATTTGTGTACAAAACAACAAACTTCAGTTTCAGTAAGTTCTGGGGATCTACTGTACAGCATAATGATTATAGTTAATAATGTATACTTTAAATATCTTGATGTGCTTATCACATACACATAGGTAACTAGATGATATTATGATTAGCTTGCTTGCGGTAATTATGTCACAATGTATGTGTGTATCAAAATAGCATATTGGATACATCAAATATATAACTTTTATTGCCAGTTATGCCTCATTAAACTGGAGATAGGGAGGAAGGATGAAAAAAACTATCTTAAGAACCTCTACTTCCCAAATTATCTCCCCAGAAATATCACAAACTGAATTTTCACTAATGTCTAGTCCTGTAGAGTACTCTGCTTCAGTATCAGGAAATACCCCATTCTTCCACTCCTGGCACAAAACATACCCATCTCAACATTCAATGTTTAAATTATTCACAAGCAAGAAGTAAAGTAACATTAAGAAAGAGGTTGAATTAAATGTCAGTCAGCAGTAATAGTGTCTTAGAAGTATCCTATATGTACAGTCATCACTGTCACACTAATACATGGTCCTATTTAGTGAGGAGAGCTATGGTGCCATGTAACCACAGCAATGTGAAGATGGGAATTAAGAGATACTCAAGTCTCAGCTTAGGTTAAATCATTTTGTGAGAGTCATCTGTGAACTTTTAAGTGTTTCATGCTTTTATTTCTTCATCCACAAAATGAGAAAGGTGAAAATAGATGTTTCCAAAGATCTAACCTAATGACCACTTAAGTTCTTTGAGGATTTTTTGATCCTGTGACCACTGGGACTCAACCTAGAATTCTCTGAACAGAAGGCAGTATTAGCAGTGTAAATCTAGTTGCCACTATTCATGCAACGTTTATGGGACTGCACACACAACTATGGGAAGAATTTATAGTAAACCAGCTTCCCTCAGTGAAAGTTGTCTTATCTTTTTGCATGAATTGCTGTCTGATGGGAAAGTGTGCAATTTTGAAAACATTAATTAAAATACTACACTACATATAAAGTCCCAAAATTCAGAATAACAGCAGTAATAAATAAAATAGGACAATGTGATATTGAAAAACAAAGCATCATCTAACATGGAAAGATCAGCAGGAAAAAATTGTTTCACTTGTAAAATAATTTTAGAAAAGAGACTATCAAGTCCAACAAAATGAGAGTACAGAAAGCCAGATTTACTCTTGTGCCTGAAACAACAACAGACAGATTGACTACATGAAACAACAGTTTTAAAGACACTAGAATCAAGTAACTAGGAACAGAAATTCATAAGAAACCCATTACTTTATAAGCCAATTTCTAAAAAGAAACAAAAATTTCAGAGGTAGGAAGCAAAGGGAATCAACACTGCTATTTCTCCAGCTTACTTACTTGAGAGAGTTTCAGTGTTGTGATGTATAGAGAAGAAACATTCTGAGGTAGAATCCTTGAATTGAACAGACAGTTGAAAATCCCAGGAGGCCAAAGTAGCTAGAATTTTCAGGATAGAGTACTGCAGAGTAGAGAGCTTCACACAGAGAGAACTTTAGAGGTCTACAGAGAGACCTCTTTGAATCAGCCTTAAAGTAGAAGTTAGTGCGCATATATGGTGCTCTCGTTTACTTCTCTACTGCTGTGAGAAAACATTTGACCAAGAACAACTTGAGGTGGAAAGGGTTTACTGCATCTTACACTTCCAAGTGACAGTCCATCTTTGAGGGAAGTCAGGAAGAACCTAGGGCAGGAATATTAAGGCATGAACTGAAACACAGATCATAGAGAAATGCTGCTTAATGTCTTGCTCTTCTGCTTTCTTTTAAAACCCAGGACCACAAGGGCCCAGGGTGACACCACGCACAATAGGCTGGCCCTCCCATATCACTCATCAGTCAATAAAGTGCCTCAAAGACATGCCCACAGGTCATTTCCATAGAGGAAATTCCTCAATTGAAGTTCCCACTTCCCCGATATGTCAAGTTGATGAAGCCAACCATCACATTTGAAGAAAGAACCAGAAGTTGTAGATGGACTTACCAAAAAGAATTAAAGGAACTATTACTTGGGATTCAGGTACAGGAATAATCCTTATTTCCACCAGCCAGACATGAGGATCTTGCCCCACTGGAAGGGTATAATGAGTTCTAGAAAAAAACATACCTATGATCTCCCTAACAAATCTTAAAAGAATGACTTTAAGCTATGAAATTGATTTGAAGTAATTGAACTGTACCTAGCAAAGCATATCTCAGGAGTCTTTATAGGAAAACAAAAATGTCTAGAACTCAAAAAGGTAAAATTAAAATATCTGATATCCAATAAAAAGATTATCAGGTATGCAAAGAAGTGTGAAAATAATCCCATAATGAGAAGAAAAAGCAATCAATCAAAATTGACTGAAAGGTAAAACAGATGCTTGACTTAGCAGACAATGATAATGAAAGGACTATAATTTTATTTAAAGAAATATTTCTGGACTTGTCCAAATTTGATGGAAATTATAGGCCTAGAGATTCAGTAAACTGAAAAAAATCCAACAACAAAAACAAAACTACACTGTCACATTATAAATAAATTACTTAGAACTTTTGAGAAAGAGGGAAACTTAAAAGTCACAAGAGGACAAATAGATTATGTAAAAGAAACAGGGGCCCTTTGCTTCCCTGGGCTGCACAGCCTCCAGCATCCTGGTGCCAGCACCTTTCCTGGGTAAGTCCAACAGTGCCCAACATGCCTTGACTCCACCAGCCTCATTCACCCTCCCAACTCCCCCACCACATCTCTCCTCCTAGCCTGGGTACTGGCCCATTTCTTGTCTTGGCACCCCAGACACCGGGGCTGACCTCTCAGCCCAGAGCTGCTACTGCTTCTTGATCCTTTGCATCCAGACCAACCCAATCCCTCCCTGCAGTCCCCAGGAGCCCTCTGGGCCTGGTCCCGCCCTCACCACTTTTGCTTCCCTGGGCTGAACAGCCACCAGCTTCCTGACACCAGCATCTTTCCTGGACCCTGCTCCCAGGCCAGTCCAACCCCCAAATTTCTGAGGGCAGCACCTTTCCTGGAGGGATCCAGACCTTAGGAGAAAGGCTGAGAGCATCTGATCTTCATCTGACTTGGGCCTCTGTGGGGACTCCAGAAGACAAAAGCTATTTGGCCACTCCAGTATAAAATCAAAAGAGAGAACCAGAAGCCTAGACCGACCAGCTTTTCACGCCCAGCAAGTAACCTACAAAGGCACATAAAGTTAACAAAAAGAAGCAGATCTAAACTCAACAAAGGTAGGCTTGTGTCTCACACAAGAATTAGAAACTACAAAAGAAATTCACATGTCAAAGTCATAGAGAAAAAATAATAACATGAAAAACCAAAATAATATATCCCCACCAAATACCAATAGTCCTCTAGAGGAGTACAATGATAACCCCCTAGAGATAACACAGGACATGGAACTCAAAAGAACAATTATAAACATGATAAAAGAATTCAGTATATTTAAAGAACACATAAACAAAGAAATCAAAGAGCTGAAGGAAGACAAGGATAAACTTCTAAATGAATTCAGAAAAGAGTTAGAAATATTGAAGACTACTCAGGCTGAAATGAAGAAGGAAGTGAAACACTCCATAAGCCAATTAGAAATGACAGGAGAAAGCCTCACCAATAAGATGAATGAAATGGAAAACAGAATATCAAGAATGGAAGATAAAGTGGATGAATTAGACCACTCAAGCAAAGATTATGAAAATTTTTTAAAAACACAAGAATGGAATATGCAAGAATTGTGTGACACCATGAAAAGACCAAACTTACGAATCATAGGCATACAGGAAGGGGAAGAATCCCAAAATAATGGTATGGACCAGATCTTCAACAGGATTGCAGAAGAACATTTCACAAAATTAAAGAAAGACATGTCCATACGAATGCAAGAAGCATATAGAACACCAAATAGACAGCACCAGAAAAGAAACTCTCCACGGTACATCATAGTAAAAACACTAAATGTACAGAACAAAGAGACAATACTGAAAGTCGCATATAAAGGAAAACCCATTAGGATTACAGCTGACTTTTCAGTGCAAACTATGAAAGCCAGAAGAGCCTGTACCAAAGTATTCCCAGTTCTAAATCACCACAGATGCCAACCCAGATTATGTTACCCAGTCAAAATGTCTATTATAGTCAAAGGGGAAAGAAAAATCTTCCATGAGATAAATAGGCTGAAAGAATTCTTATTCACAAATCCAGCCCTTCAGAGACTTCTTGAAACAATATGAAGAGCTGAAGAAAGGAACGACTGTACACAGGGGGTTACGGAAAGAAATTCAATGAAGGTATAAATGTGGAAATACACAGCTATATAAAGAATGTGAATGGAAAGGAAAATGACAGGATTCAATACACACCTTTCATAAATAACTTTAAATATCAATGGACTGAACTCCCCAGTAAAAAAGATACAGATTAGTTGAATGGATTAAGAAACAAAACCCATCTTTTTGTTGTCTGCAAGAAACTCATCTCACTCTCGAGAACAGGCACTACCTTAATGTGAAAGGATGGAAAAAATATAAGAAGTGATTGGCACTAAGAAAAAAGCAGGACTTGCAATTCTAATATCTGATAAAATGGACTTTAAACTAAAACTAGTAAAAAGAGATAAAGAGGGCCACTTCATTCTGATCAAAGGAACAATAAACCAAGAAGATATTAGCATCATGAACATATATTCACCAAACTCTGGTGCAACCAACTTCACAAAAACAGTACTACAGGACTTTAAGACCCAGATTAATCCCAACTCATTAATAGTAGGGGACTTCAATACACCATTGTCTCTATTAGATAGGTCAACAGGACAGAGAATTAACAAAGAGGCATCTGAATTAATACCATATATCAAATGGACTTAACAGACATCTACTGAATATTCCACCCAAGCAACAAAGAATATGATTTCTATACAGTGCCCCATGAGCCTTCTCCAAAATCGAACATACACTGGGACACAAAACAAACCTCAACAAATACAAAAAGATTGAAATAATTCCATGCATTCTATCAGACCACAATGCACTAAAGCTTAAAATCAACACAGGAAGAAACATTAGTAACCACATGAACACATAGAGATTAAACAATACACTCCTGAATGATGAATGGGTCAAGGGAGAAATTAAGAAAGAAATAAAAGTATTCCTGGAAGTAAATGAAAAGAACAATATAACATAACAAAACCTCTGGGGCATGTTGAAAGCAGTCCTTAGAAGGAAGTTTATACCTCTAAGTGCCTACATTAAAAAATTGAAAAGAGCACAAATAAATGACTTAATATTGCAACTCAAGACACTTGAAAAGCAATAACAAATAACAAACCAAGCAGACAAGAAGAAATGACAAAAATCAAACAGAAATTAAAGAAACAGAAACAGAGAAAACAATACAAAGAATCAACGAATCCAAGAGCTGGTTCTTTGAAAAGATAAAAAAAGGTTGATAGACTGCTAGACAAGTTAACCAAAAGAAAAAAAGAGCACTTCCAAACTGATAAAATCAGAGATGAAAGGGGAAACATCATAACAGACACCAAAAAGATCCAGAACTTTATAAGGGAATATTTAAAAAACCTATATGCTACTAAATTTGAAAACCTAAAAGAAACAGACAGGTATCTAAAATCATGGGACCTGCCAAAACTAAACCAAGAAGAGATTAAACAGCTTAAACAGACACATAACACAAAAGGAAATTGAAACAGTAATGCAAAACCTCCTCACTAAAAAAAGCCCAGGACCAGATGGATTTACAGCAGAATTCTATCAGACATTTAGAGAAGATCTACATCCAATACTACTTAATTTATTCAAAAAGATAGAAATGGAGGGAAAACTTCCAAATTCCTTCTATGAAGCCAGCATCACTCTAATACCAAAGCCAGATAAAAATATAACTAGAAAAGAAAACTATAGACCCATATCCTTAATGAACATAGATGCAAAAATTCGCAACAAAATACTTGCAAACCACATACAGACACACATCAAAAGGATCATCCACCACAATTAAGTTGGATTTATTCCAGAGATGCAGGGATGGTTCAATATTTGTAAGTCAATAAACGTCATAAATCATATAAATGGGCTCAAAGACAAGGAATACATGGTCATCTCAATAGTCTCAGAGAAGGCCTTTGACAAAATTCAACATGCATTTATGTTCAAAGTCGTAGAGGGAATTGAACTGGAGGGAACATACCTCAACATAATTAAAGCCATATATAACAAACCCACAGCCAACATCATTCTAAATGGAGAAAAACTGGAAGCATTCCCACTGAAATCAGGAACCAGACAATGGTTTACACTACCTCCACTCCTCTTTAACATAGTGCTCGAAAATCTTGCAAGAGCAATAAGTCAAGAGAAGGAAAGTAAAGGAGTAATAATTGGAAAAGAAGAGATCAAATTATCCCTTTTAGAGATGATATGGCATTATATCTAAGAGATGGCAAAAATTGCACCAGAGAACTCCTAGAAATTATTAACAAGTTCAATAAAGTGGCAAGTTACAAAATTAATCAA
This sequence comes from Nannospalax galili, assembly GCF_000622305.1. NCBI lineage: Eukaryota > Metazoa > Chordata > Mammalia > Rodentia > Spalacidae > Nannospalax > Nannospalax galili. The sequence continues at coordinate 93,944 of NW_008338253.1, read as the reverse complement.
CAAAGCAGGTTACAAAAGTACCCTACAAAAGCCTATAGCCTTTCCATATGCCAATAACAAGCAATCAGAGAAAGAGTACATGGAAACACTCCCCTTCATAATAGCTGCAAAAAATTAAAATATCCTGGAATAAACCTGACCAAAGACATTAAAGAGCTCTACAAGGAAATATTTAAATCATTAAGGAAAGAGATTGAGGAAGACATCAGAAGATGAAAGGACCTCTCATGCTCATGGATTGGAAGAATTAATATTGTGAAAATGACCATCCTATAAAAAGCCATTTATAAATTCAATGCAATGCAAATCAAAATCCCCATGTCATTTTTCACAAAATTGGAAAAAAAACATCCTATGATTCACATGGAAGCACAAAAGAACTCGGATAGCCAAAAGAACCCTGAGCACTAAGAGCAATGCTGGGGGGATTACTAAACCAGATTTTAAACTGTATTACAGAGATATAGCCATAAAAACAACATGGTACTGGATCAAAAATAGACCCGTAGATCAATGGAACAAAATTGAAGACCCAAATATGAGTACATGCAATTTCAGCCACCTGATATTTGACAAAGGGGCCAAGAATATTCACTGGAGGAAAGACAGCATGTTCAGCAAATGGTGCTGGCAAAACTGGATCTCCACCTGTAGAAGAATGAAACTAAACCTCTATCCTCCACCTTGTGCAAATGTCAAATGGATCAAAGACCTCAATGTGAAGCTTGAAACTCTGAAACTCTTAAAAGAAAACATTGGCAATAACCTACAAGATATAGGTGTAGAAAAGGATTTTCTAAATCAGACAGACATTGCTCAGGAATTAAGGTCATGAATCCATAAGTATGACCTCATTAAACTAAAAAGCTTCTGTACATCAAAAGAAGCAACCAAGGAAGTGAAGAGAAAACCCACAGAATGGGAGAAAATCTTCACCAATGACACATCTGACAGAGGTTTAACATCCAGAATTAATAACGAACTCAAAAAACAAAGACTCAAGAAAGGAAGTAACCCAATTAAAAGATGGGCTAAGGAACTGAACAGCGAGTCCTCAAAAGAAGAAATAAAAATGGCTAAGAAGCATCTTAAAAGGTGTTCAACATCAGTAATAATTAGGGGAATGCAAATTCAAACCACTTTAGGATTTCATCTCACCCAGTAAGACTGGCTAAGATCAAGAGAAAAAATAATACCAAATGTTGGAGACGATGTGGGGAAAGGGGAATACTCATCCATTGCTGGTGGGACTGCAAACTTGTTCAACCCCTATGGAAAACAGTGTGGAGAACTCTTAGAAAACTACAAATGAACCAACCATTTGACCCAGGTATACCGCTCCTTGGCATATACCCAAAGAACTCATCCCATTGCAGAGACACTTTTACATCCATGTTTGTTGCTGCTCTTTTCACAATAGCTAAGAGATGGAAGGAACCTAAGTGTCCCTCAACTGATGAGTGGATAATGAAAATGTGGTTCATTTATACAATGGAGTTTTACTCAACAGTAAAGAAAGATGAAATCATGAAATTTGCAGGTAAATGGATGGAACGAGAAACTGTTATATTAAGTGAAGTAACACAGACTCAGGGGAAAAAATGACATATGTTCTCCCTCATATGTGGATCCTAGAACCAGACTCTGATAAATAAGTATGCAACCAGACATAACCACAGGAACCAGGACAATGAAATGGAAACAGGGAGGTAAAGGAAAAGAAAGAATCTGAAAGAGAAGAACAGTAGGAAACAGGTGTTAATAAGGGTGATATGGATAAAAGTGAGGTTATTTTAAGGGGAGGGGTGAGGGAAGTTTATACAAGGAACCTAGGGGATAAAGGGAAAGAAGGAGCTCAAAAGAGGTGGAACCATAGGAGAAGGGTATTTTAGGGGAGAAATGGGAAAAAATGGGGGCACTTTAAATGGGGAAACCATGGTGGAAGAATCAGAAAATGCGAGAGATAAATAATGCCTAGCTAGTTTAAAAAAAAGGGGGGGGGAACCATATTACTCCTACAACCTACTGACAAATTATACATACAACTAGATCAAGGAATATAATAAATGTCTAGTTAAGGGAAAACCATGATGGAGGGGTGAGACAATGTGGGAGATAAACAGTGCCTAGCTAGCTTTGAAAACCAGTGAGAACCATATTACTCCTACAACCTACTGACAAATTATACAAAGCAGATCAAGAAATATATGATTGGTAATGTTTATCTGTGAACAACTGGCTGGTTTTGCCCAAGATTTATCTACATGACACACAGTAATTAAAAGTACCAGACTGGTGGAACTAACCTTCTTGGGTGTTTAACAGACATACTTTGAGGTCTATAATAATTTGGTCAGAGGGACGTGAAGGACACTTTTTGCTCCTTGCCCTCCTAGGTCGACTAGTTCCAGGGGACTATGAGCATCTCTCAATATGTCCTATAATGGTGGTGGGTCACCTGCCCTCTTGATCAAGGAGGCCAAGGAGACCCCACCAGATGGCCTTGAACCAGTGTCCAGTCTACAAAGAGGAGGGTCAACACAAAGGAATCATTTCCTCCATGCTTCCAAGGGAAGCCAACCATGGGCGAGCAGGACCTTTGTCTTATCTTCACATAGGAGGAACTGGTAAAAGAAAGGAGCCAGTGGCTCCTCCCAAGCCCATGTGAGCCCTGAGGAACAGATCCTCAAA